>NC_068571.1:33499065-33802095 GCF_025698545.1 Gossypium raimondii | reverse complement strand
AAATCACATAATATCTCTTGGGTCTAAGCACTCAAATCAAAGACGTGTAGCCCGAGATTTTCCTCTCTTAGTTTTCCAAACAACCACAGCCAATCCCCTTTCTAATGCGATTTCGAATCTCAGTTGGGTGTTCGAAAAAATAATTCACCCACAATTTCAAAGCATAAATGAAATAATCGTAAAACGAAAAACAGATATTAATTTAATGAAGTTCGAAGCTGTTAGATCCCTCAAACGGATCTCAAGATCTTCAATAACAAATAAAAAAAATCATTTCCCAGTATAGGGATAAGATGGAGAGGGTTACAAGTGGAGGAAAGTCGTCAAGAGGAAAACGAAAGGAATAACGGAAGAGAGAAATTAGGGTTTACCTGAACGAGGCTGCGATGAAGACTAAAGGATCCAATTGGATGGGGATTCGAAATTGAAGAGGATTGGGAGCTTCAACGACCTATAATCTTCTACAACATTATTTGGAAATTCTCTATTTTACGCTTGTCAAATAGTGGGCTCAGTTTAGGATGGGCCATATATCCAACATCTCCGTTTCTTTCTCTAAATATAGCCAATTATTATTATTGGTTAAAAAATACTAAAAATATTATTTCATACGTGGATTTTTTTACTGCATTTTAAAATAAATGAAAAATCAAAATATTTACCAATTGAATGTAACGGTAAAATACATTGCATTTTCAAGCAAATTTTAAAGACAACATTGTTGGAAAAGACAAATGACCGTAAAACATAAATGAAAAATATCAACAAAATAAAATAAAAATATTTAAAAATAATGTCAAGTTAACTTAAAAAGTCATGTCATCGTAACCAAATTTGTGAAAATTTATTAAGTTCGAAGACTAAAGCGGACCAATAAAAACATTCAAAGACTAAGAAGTTGCCAAGTTCAAGGACCATATCCCTTAAATTTTTAATCTTGATCCAAATAATAGTATTTAATTTGATCATTTTTATTTTCTATACTTTTTAAATTCTAAAATTTCATTCATAACTCCATTTAACTAAAATAATGTGACATTTTTGTGAATATTATATGAGAATAAAAAGCATATAATATGATAGCAGCATAAGATTTCGGAAATTTAGCACACAATTTGATCAAAGCAAAATACATATTCGCTAAAGACTTCACCTACTTTTCAAGGTTTAATATTGTTATCTAACATTAAAATTCATATCATCATTCAGTATTGGCACCCAAAGAGACACAAAGCAGGCAAAATCATATTTCCAATTATCTCAAAATAGTAAACGTAGACAGCCATGTCATTGATGGCAAAGTTAGCTAAGGAACAAACAGTAAACAGCAGGAGGCCTATTCATCACTATCAGCAGTAGCAGCTAGTGGCTGAAGAGCTTTGAGAGGATTCATAATGACACCATCGATAAGTCCATATTCTTTTGCTTCTTTTGCGCTCATGAAGAAATCACGGTCGGTATCCTGGTTAATCTTCTCCAAACTTTGGCCGGTATGGTAAGCAAGATACCCGTTTAAGTTTGCCTTATGATGCAGCATTTCATTTGCCTGAGATTATCATTCAGGTCCAATCATTATGGTTTAACATCTGAACTAAAAATGAAACTACATGCTAAGCAAGCTTAGTAAAAAGACATGTTTGCTAACGCTTGGTTGTCTTGTATCATAAACATCAAGATGCGAGATACAATTGAATGTATTCGATATATCACACGGGCTATGAACCATGGAAGGCAAAAACATAAAATTTAAAAAACATATGAGGTTTACCAAGAAAAACCCATACCTGAATATCAATATCAGTTTGACCACCTTGAGCTCCACCAAGGGGTTGATGTATCATTATCCTTGAATTGGGCAAACTGTATCGTTTTCCTAGAGTTTTGAAGAAAACAAAGGGGTGCAAGCATTTAGTAGACCAGAGGAAACAACAACAAACATCAGAGCTATGAATGGTACAAATCAAAAGCATTGTATACCTTTGGTTCCGCCACTTAGCAGAAAGGCTCCCATGCTGTTCATGGAAAAATAAAAATATATCCATTACTAAAAAAAATAATTGCATCCACATGAAAACAGAAAATTTTAACCTCTGAAGCATCAATAAACATCTTATTTTAGAATTGCAAGTCAAAGACAAAAAGTCTACGATTTCCATAAATCAATATCATGTTACTTGTCCAAGAAACTTTATTTTTCATATAATTAACACAAGCAAAGATTAAACTAACTGCGGCTTTGAAATACAAAGGTCAGGCATTGAGGAGAGGAACATAAGAAGTAAAACAAGTCTTATCACTACACCTCCTCTATCTCCAATAAATTGAAGTATTACAGCCCATTTAGCCAAAAGAAAACATGTATTACACATATTAAGAATATACTCATCAAGGATACAATAGCTTTCAGAATGAGTCAAATATCATAACTTGAGTTTCGACCCTGAGATTAAAAAAGAAAGCAGGCATAGCTTGCAAAACTATTGTTATTGATGTTCCATATTTGAGATTTGAGAATATAATGACAGCACTGTAAGCAGAAACAGTTACATCAAAAAACTTATACCTAGCTGCAAGTCCAACACACACAGTTGAGACATCGGGCCGGATATGCCTCATGGTGTCAAATATAGCCATACCTAATATAAAAAATTCAAAACCACGCAAGTTAGACAAGTCAATCCCTAGCTTGCTATTCAAAACAAACTAGAGCAATTATAAATACATCATTCTTATTAGATAGATACATTACCAGCTGTAACTGACCCTCCAGGGGAATTGACATACATGACAATGTCCTGTTGACAAGATTAAAATGCACAAGTAGTAAATAACATACATGGTGGCATTCAAGGTTCCTAATTCTTTTAGGGGAAAAAGGGTGAGAATGAGTAAGCAATAAGCATAGAACAAAAGAGACCTTCTGAGGATCAACGGCATCAAGATAGAGAAGCTGAGCTACAATAATGTTTGCCATATCATCATCAACGGCTCCACCACAGCGAACTATTCTCTAACGAATGGAAACAAACAACCAAAATAAGAAGCTGAAACGAAAGGAGAAAAAACTAAATTTGTTAAAGCCAAAATTCGCATCCAGGCCGAATCCTCACATGTTGAAAAAGTTGGCTGACAACACTTTGAAATCTCTCTTGCACCATGGGAGGTGGCCCCTGCCCTTGTGCATAGGCAGGTAAGTAAGGTGATGCCGGGACTTGCAAATCATCCCTGCATAGTGACAAAGTAAATTTTTTGATCTTTTATCACATATTTGTCCATTAAGAAAAAAAGGGTTGTAGTTCCATACGAGACTTTTACCTTATTGACCAAATTCCCTGTCGAGAAGTTGTCGGAGGAGCCCAAAACTCACCTGTGTAAACAGCTTTTGGCTGATAATTCACCGCATTCTTTTGATTACTGAGAAACTTCTTCAATTTCCTGAGAATAAAAATAAAGATTTTACTTTCAAAATTGGACCCCCTAAAAGAAAACCCATGTTGGACCCTCTAACGTTAAGACAAAAAGAACACGGGTTCTATTCAAGATAGGAAACTGGAAGAACGGAAAGACTACCTCCAAGGTTCCAGAATGTCGAATTAAACAGACTTTGAACTTAAAGTTGTTTACATCAATTTCCTAGTTTGGGTAAAAGAAAGATGGAACAAAAAAGAAAATACCTGGGACGAAGGGGATGGAAAGGAAGAGACAACTTATTAGAATCGACATTGGTGCTTGAGTTTGGAGAGAAGAGGAGAGAACTGAATCGAAGAGACGAGGGCGATGTCGAAAAGCACGCGCTTGCCATTCTTTATCTATGAAACCAAAACTGAAGTAGCAGTTGACTTTAGAGGCGTGAGGAATGGGAGGAGGGTTTGTCAGGCGCGGTGGGGTTGGGAGGCCGATAAGGGTAGTGTGGATGCCTGTAGAGGAGTAGCGGTGAAGTGGAACAACAAACTTAAACAGCGACTTCCTTCGAATATCTTTTCCCCAACCCAAGATTAATCTTCTTGTTTGACCCGAATTTGGATTACTGACGGGTTACGACCCGTAAGCCAACCGAATACTATTCATTTTTTTTAACAAAAATACTGTGTCATTTCACTACTCCCTAACTTGGGATAAATTAGTTACTGAATTATTAATAAATTTCATTTTTAGCCATTTAACTATAAAGAATTATTAATTGGTTATTAATTATTTAATTTTGTCTTTTTTGGTCATTAGTTGGCTAGTTGTAGCAACTTCTAACATTGACATAATAGCAACTTTAACCTTCAATATTTATACATGGTATCAATTTAGTCTTGATTCTAAAAATATAATCCTCAATATTTACATATTATGTAATTTAATCTGAAATGATAAAATTGAAATAGTGAAAATTCTTGAAATAATATAAAAATCAAATATAACTTTAATTAAACTGAAAAAGTTGAAATAGAGAAAATTAAGATATATTATCTAATTATAAAAGGACAAAAACATTAAAATAATACTTGTGAAAAGAATGATCTTTTAACAATTTTACAATTAAATTGAAATTTGACCTCAACTGAGTGTAACTCTCGATATATGAGATTTATGGAATAAAGCAACATTTAACCTTTGATAACATTTTTAACTTACTTCTTAAGTTTTAAAATCAATAATTCTTTTAATTTTATCCTAAACTTGATTCCATCAACATGACATATTGATAAAGTGCAAATCTAGAAAATTTTCAGGTGATGAATAATATTTAAAGATTAAATTAAAAAAGAAGCAGCTAAGAGCCAAGTGGAGAAAAAAATTCAAAGGGAGGTACTGAATATTGCTTTATAGCTTAAAATTATTAAGCCAAGAAAGAAAGAATTTGTAGCCTCTCTGGATTGGAATGGAGAGGAAATCTTTTATTTATGGATTATACTAAAATAAGCACAACTAAGATTTTCTTGTACCTGTAATAATTACATTAATATTACTCCAAAAAGAAATTTGCATTTGGCTCTACTTTTTAATCCGTCCCTGGGTTGAAATGGAACATAAATGTGCAGAATTTACCACATGCACAAGAGGGAAGTGCTGGATTTTCAGCAACACTAGCAGGTAGTTTCAGCCATCTGCTGTTTTTGAATTGCCTTGTAGCACTGCAGACTACAAAGAGGTAGCTTCGACTTCGAATCTCGATATTTGTATGGGTTACCACACGATGGACCCGCACAGTTCTCTCGAGGAGCAGGGTAACTGGATATTCATACCAAAGACATTTCCAATATCAGAAAACTAACATTTGTTAAATTGAATCAACTTAAAGCATTGGAATGGGGAAAATACCTAGAGGGTTTGGAGTTAAATATACTAGGGAAACCCAAATCCCTGGGAAATGTTACTGTTGTTCCTGCAGGACCCATGACCAATCTGATGGTATTTGATGCAAGCATCTCCGCTTTAACAGCCTTCTCCTATACATACATACATGTATGAAAAGATTAGAACAAAATGGTATTAATATATACGACTTGCCAAAAGCAGAATTATATTTTGGCGAACTTTTGTTTTCATTCCAACTTCGAAATACCTGTGCCATTTCTTCCTGACGCTTTTTGATTTTTTCTTCCCGCTTCTTCCTGCTAGAGTCTTGGCCAAGTATTTTTCTAATAGCCTCAGCCTACATCAATTAATTCAAACACACTCAATTTTTGCATTATAGTTCTAAAATCATATGCAAAGACATGGTAACCCCGAAGCAACAGAAACAAACCTCAGATTCCCTATTGGCCTTCTCAACTTGCATCCTTCGTCTCTGAGCAGCCTCTGCCTTCTTTAGCTGCTGCTCCACTTCCGAGAGTTTCTCCTTTTGCTCTACAATCAAAACAACAATCACTGTAAAAAAGGGAGGAAAGCAACCAATAAATTGCATAAAAGGTTATGACAGAAATAAATGCTCACTTCTTGATGGGGCAGGTGGTAGACCATTTGGAAACTCAATTAAGCTTGAGGCAGGCGCAGAAGAGGCATCTTTGCTAGACTGAAGAGCCCGTTGACGTGTTGTGAGAGTTATTTCCCTCTTACTCTCCATTGATGGCTCAACAGATTCTTTCCTTTGTTTCCTTTTCTTCTTACCTTCAAGCTCACTATCAGTTACTGGTTCATCTTCCTCCTCATAATCGGTATCCTCAGAAACCCTATCTGATCTATGCTTCCTTTTCTCATCTTTGGCAGAACTTGAAGTGCCAAAGTTTTCTATGATGGAAACCCTGGAGAGTTTTTTCTGCTTCTTGCCTGGTTCATCATCATCTTCCTTATATGCTGGACTAATCTTCGAAGTTTTAAGTTTTTCCAAGTAACGAATCTCATCATCATTGTCATCTTCACTGAATTCCCCATCAAGTAGACGTCTCTTAGGGGCCCGCTTGTTTTTACGAACCGTGCCGGCATGGTCTCCTTGTTTACCAGAGGCATTCTTTCCAGATGTCTTTCCCATCAAAGAACCCTCCTTCCCAAGTCTAAAACCACCTTGGGAGAAATCTTTCCAGGGTACACCTTGCAAACCACTCCTACCTGGAGGTGAGTGCCCATCATTGCTACTTCCCTGCATTAACAACATAATTAATAATAAGACAAAGCACATTAATACATAATCTTCCATACGAGTATTAAGACTTTGAAACCGATCATTTATCTCACAGAATCTTCCAGATAATGCTAATCTATAAGAACCCCACATCAAATAACAAAAGAGAAGACTTATTTCAATATAAATTTGCTATTATTGAACCAAATGCTCACCACCTGGAGACTGTTCTTCCTTGCAGAGGACCCAGTCCCCGGCAATCCATTAACTGTCGAGTTTGCATGAATTGTGCGAGTAACTCCACCAACCTTGAGCTTGACCTTTTTAACCTTGCTTTCATTATTATCAATAACAGCTTCTTGTGTTGAACTCTGAATCTCCGCATCTCTTGACTCCAATTCCGACCACTCTTTCTCCTTGGTACTGCTTTTCCAATTAGCAGGGGCAAGTACACCCTTGCTAGAACGCTTACTATTTGACCCGCTTCGCCCGGGCTCATTGTCGTAAAATACATTGAACCCTCCATCTTGTTTCTTTCTTTTATGGGATTTGTCACCTTCAAAACCAATGTCAGGAGAAATCCTAGAAACATGTTGATTAAGATTAAATTCTTTCCGCTTTGAACTAGCATCGACACCGGCATTCTCATCACTGGAGACTTTGCTCACATCATCCGAAGGTGGTGTCGATGACAATGGTGAGTGATTCTGGCTTTCAGTATAAGACAGCGAATCAGGACGAGGCCGACGAGAACTCCTCTTCTTCCTCACAGCATTATTTGCACCGTTAAACCGACTACCCGACTCTTCCATGGTGGTAAATAACTTTACCAGAAGGATAATCTAGCAAGACCGCTAATCCTAAAAGAAGGAAAATGAAAACATGAGATTTAAAACGCATAGATCCCAGAGCATAACAAAAGCAACTACAATTCATCACGGGTCAAATCAGATCAAACAAGATAATGGAAAGAAAAAAAAAAGGCTCAAGAATCTCATATAACATCCTTAAATTCCTATAAAACACATAATGGGATCAAAATTAAACACATCCCCTGAAAACCGGTAGAAGCATGACCATCAAGCTAAAGGAGTTTCACCAATGTAAACAACAGAGAGGCCAAACAATCAATGACTTCAAATTTCATAAGCAGTTGATCAAAATATCAAAGATTACTCCAAACCCAAAAGATAAATTCCAATAATTCTATAAAATTAACCCACAATTCAAAATGGGTCAAATCAAAGCAAAGCCGAGATTAAAAACACCCAAAATCACAAGAACCAACCCATCAAACACCCCTGAAAAAATCAATAATCAAAAAGTAACCAGAATTCAACCCCCATTCAAACCCATAGATCAAATTAGCAAATAGGCACGAATACTCGACCATGTACCTTCTTGAGCTAACCGTACAGAAGAAACCGAGGAAATCAGGGAAGAGAAAAGAAGAGAGAAGAAGAGGAAAGAGAGAAGGAGAAGGCGGAAGGTAAAATAGATTAGGTGGGAATGTGAAAAAGAATAAAAGGATTTTCGTAGAGAAGGGGAAAAGAAAGAAAGGGAAGAGATGGGAATGGAAGGGTTAAAAAGAAAAAGAGGTTTTAGGGTTAGAGAAGGATAGGCAGATGTTGTTATAGTAACAATTATCCGCTGGTTCACCATTATTTTGCTATTGCCACACCACCCCTGTGTTTTCCTTTTTATCGTTTGGGTGTGGGCTGGAACTTGGAAGGGTGGGTTTTGAGATTGATTTTTTTGGATATTTGACTCGGTCACTCGACTCGCCGAACCGACTCAGCCCCCTCCCCCTCTCTTTCTCGCGCTTTTCTTTTTTCTTTCATTCCGTTCGTCCTTCTTCGTTTCTTAGTCTTAACGATTTAAATTTTTTTTTTAACACGGTTTACGCTGCAAGAGCGTGCGTAGGTTAAAGCCCTGCGCACAGGGGGGCGTATGATAGTAGGAGTCCCTTCTTTTATTTTTAGCCGTACTTTGTGCTACGTGTCTCTAAGTTATTTGGTCTACTTCTCCCCCGTTTGGGTGGGATCGTCTCCTCCCGTATTGTGAAATTTATGAATGAAGTGTTCAATGGTTATTCTTGTACGGTGTCGATATCTCTACTTCACTAATAGGGTTGCGATTTGGGAATATATGTGCTTAGGTATTATGATCTTATTTTTATATTTATTTTACGTAATTTATTTAAAAATTTTCATTAATAATATCATATTTTATTATAAATCCCCTATTACGTAAGTTTGAATTGAGTTATTATAATTTAATTTGGTTAATTTTAACATTTTATTTTTTTAAATTTGAGATTTCAATCATAAACTAAATGATAATAGTTAAATTGGTGAGATCAAAATTTACCACTGGTCTCCTAAATTGAAAATTTAGTTTTTTTGTTGCCAATTTATCATTTTTAATCCCGTACTTTTCAAATCTCAAATAATAACTGTAAATCTATTAACTAAAATAATGTAATTTTTTTGTAAGTGTTATATGAAAATAGCAAACTAACATAATATTACACATTTAACAATATGTCGAGATTTAAATTTTAAAAGTTGAAAAATATAAAGACTAAAATGATCAATTATAATACAATAATTCAATTTGTACACATAATACAAGAGTTAATGGTAGAATTTGGCCAAGAAGAAAATAAATAATAATGTGATAATATAATTTTTGGCCCATGAACTTGACAATTAGTTCCACTTTTGTACCTGTATTTTTTTCACTTTGGTACCTAAACTTGGTAATTAAATCCATTTTGGTCACCGAACTTAGATTTCATCTAAATTTGATAATATAGCTAGTGTTTTTTGAAACACTACTAGATTGGTCAGTTAAATTAATTGGATTAGGAACTGACTGGTATATTGGTCCAAATAAAGAGGTCAAACCAAATTGGATTGGAAAATGCTCGAAAACTAGGATAAAAACCAATAGTTAAATAGATTTAGCAAAAAAAAAACTTTTTTAAAATTTTATGAAATTTTAATTAATTATTAAATTATGTTGGTTTAGCAATTGAACCAATCAAACCGATTGAATTGAGGACCAATGGTTTAATCGGTTTAACATTGGTTCAGTTATTAAAACACTGTATGTGACACCCTAAAATTATAACATTGTCATCACTTGAAAATTTATATAATTTTTTTTAATTTTCAAGTGATGATGTAGCACAATCTCAAAGAGAGAGTGTCACATCATCATATTTCTATTATTTTTCGAGTTCAGGGATAAAAATGAATCTAGTTATCAAGTTCAAGTACCTAAGTGAATAAAAAAATACAGGTATCAAAATGAACTTAGTTACTAAGTTCAAGGGTCAAAAATTATATTATCCCGATAATAAATTAAAAAACATAATGGAACTGAATAAAAAAAAGTTGGGTAAACTAACAAAATAGTCACTTTTGTTTGCTTTAGGTTACATTTTAGTCACTTATGTTTGAAATGTTATATTTTAGCCACTTACGTTATCATTTTGTTACGAAATGGTCACTGAGTTGTCAATGGCTGTTAATGGTATAACAGCAATCTTACGGGGCCCATTATTTCATCATATCGGACTAAAATTGTAGACAAATTACACAATTAGTCCATATACTTTTATTTTTTTGAACAATTTAATTTTTTCTTTTTATATCTTTATTCTCCTTGTCTTCTTCTTCTCCTTGATTTTCTCTCTTCTAATATACTGCAGAATATTGTGCCTAAATGTTAAAGATTAAAATTAAGATTTTAACCTATCATTCTCCCCCATCTTTAGAGAATTTTTCAATTTTGGGGGTGCTGAAATATGTACCTATCTTCTTCTTCTTTTTCTGCAGTTAAATTAAACATGTTAAAATTTAACAACTTTTAATTTCAATTGGTGTATTAGCTCCCCATGTTTTGCAGCTAAAGAAAATTTAGAGTAAAATTAATAACTACACACAACAAAAATTCTTAAGTTAAATCAAAACTTAATCTTGAATAGTAATAAAAACTGAAAGTTGAAATAAGAGAAATAAGTAAACAGGCAATAACATGAATCTAGACAGAATGCTAAGACTAAAAAAACCATTAAAATCTACGCTAAGAAAGTTATGCAACAAACTAAAAGGTCTGGTAAGGTCAAATTAAGGTCTTACGTAACAAAATATGAGAAACCTGAATGCTAATTCGATGAATAAAGATGAAATAACACAATATTCAAACAAGAAAAATTTACAAAAAAAAAAAAAAAAAAAAGAAGGAGAAGAAGAAATTGTAAGTAATATCTTTACATGCCCAGCTAAGGAAAACCCTATAGAAATTTCTAAGACACTAAAAAGAAAAATGAGGGATTATGAGGTGAGAGTGAGACAAACATGAATTGAAACATTTAAAGAAAAAGGATAAAGCAATAAAGACGGAAGAGGACGAAAACAAGAAGAAAAATCAAAGAGCTTTATTAAATTTTCTTACTTTGGATTGAATAAAAATTGATGAATTGACATTTAATTAAAATTTTAATTTTAACCTTTAACCTTTAGACACAATATTATGTAGTGAAGAGTATAAGAAGAGAGAAACATAAAGGAAAAAAGAATAAAGAAATAAAAGAAAAAAATTAAATTGTTTTAAAAATAAAAGTAGGGATTAATTGTGTGATTTGATCTAAAATTTTAGTCGATATGATGAAATAACAGGCATATTAGATTGCCGTTATACCATTAACAATCATTAACAACTCAGTAGTCATTTCATAACAAAACGATAACATAAGTAATTAAAACATAAATAACTAAAATGTAACCCAAAGTAAACAAAAGTGACTATTTTGAAGTTTAAACAAAAAGTTCAATATAAAAATAAGAAAGAAAGCTAAGAAACATATGTACAAAATTTCATCGAGCACTGCATGCTTGGGGAAAACTTAAAAAGTGGCACAATTAGGAAGAATTTACCCATTCTCCATCCCATGCAAATTACATTTCTAAAAATCCTATTTCCAATTTTATCATTTCCTACTAAGTAAATTTCACATTGTTGTATTCAGTTCCAAGCTTCGGTACGAAGGATTGATTCCGCTTCGCTTGCTCAACCTTGAGAATCGTTTATCGTCCTTCATGCAGATCTTCTGAGGAAACCGCTGTCTGTGAAATGTCCTTGTCAAAAGCACTTAGACCAGAGCAAGGACCAGAAGAGAACATTGAAGACATCTCATCAGACTCAAAGGTAGTTGAAGATTGCCTCTGGTTGGGCCGGTTATTGGAAACAGTCAACATGGAATCCTGATATTCTGCAATATGCTGCACCATTTTTAACGACTGTACTACTTCACCCATTGTGGGCCTTTGACTCGCCTCAGGAGCAACACAAGCAGCAGCAATTGTGCAAACTCGTATGAAATCTTCTTTCGGGTACTTCCCTCCGAGCCCTGGATCGGAAAGCTCTTCCAGCCGATCCTTGTCTCTTAGGATTGGCCTCGCCTGAAACCAGAACAGCCAACTTGAGTTATCTAGCAGATCAAGTGATTAATAAAGGTTCACGTCCACCGATTCCTAATCGCATAAAATCCGTATATAGAAGCAAGCAACAGTGAGGCTAACTCTACGTTACTACTCACCCAAGTGACAAGGTTTTCCTGTCCTGATGGTTGTGACATATCTACAGGTTTCCTTCCTGTGAGTAACTCAAGCAGTACAACTCCATAGCTGTAAACATCACTTTTTACGAGTAGATGTCCAGTCATTGCATATTCAGGAGCTACATACCTAAAAACCAATCCCACTCTACCTTAGTGTCAATTTAAACAAGAGAAAGCAAGATTTACAAGTGTAGTGCATGAAAACCAACCCAAATGTGCCCATTACACGAGTAGACAGGTAATTTGTTCTGCCTTCAGGTGCTTGTTTTGCAAGTCCAAAATCAGCTACTTTAGCATGAAAGTTATTCTCAAGTAATATATTGGATGCTTTGAAATCTCTGTGGATAACACATGGTTGTGAGTCCTCATGCAGGTATGCAAGCCCTCTTGCCGCATCAAGTGCAATCTTCATTCTGGTGTCCCAGTCCAAAGGACAATTTACTCCCAAGGGGCCTGAGGCAAAACAGAGTAAAGTCAGCTTAAAGTATCACAATGGACCGCAGCTAAAAGGAAAACATCAACAAATGAGCTGCACACGGGGTCGAATTTAGAGGGCCAAAATACCATGGAGCCATGATTCTAAGCTTCCATTTGGAACAAGCTCATAACAAAGTAGGTTTTGTGAAGAGTCGCGACTACTATAGTAACCTACAAGTTTCACAAGATTACGATGATGCAACCTGCTAAGCATTTCAACTTCAACCAAAAACTCTTTATCTCCTTGTGGTCCTCCATTGGTAAGCCTTTTAATTGCTACAGAAGTACCATCACTTAAAACACCCTTGAAAACCCTGCCGAACCCCCCTTCCCCCAGTATGCTCGCGGAAGCAAAGTTGTTTGTCGCTTCTTTGAGTTCTTCATACTGTAGAAACCTTGTACTGCTTGGGTGGGGAAAAGATCCTGCTCGCTCAACTACATCTGTTGTCCTTGACTTTACTGAAAAAACAATGCAAGGGGATTAGACCATTTATAGTGTCAGCAAGAATCTGAACATAAAACAATACCACAAAATCAATCTGCAATCTCATTCATAAGGTGTGACTAGATGTGCAAAATCAGGCACACTAATGTTTTCTGAAACCTTTTTCTTCCTCTCTTCTTTCAGCTCAATCACGAGATTCGGTTAGCAATTACAGTCATCCTACTTGAAAAGGATAGGGAAAAACGAGTTTTCTTATTCCATATTTCATCAACGTATAACTAGGGACAAGATCAGTGCCAGTTCCAAATGTTATTAAAATAATCAAAACATTTAAACCTTAGGCCAACAGACATAGTTTTTTTGCTTATAAACATACCAGATTCCTTGGGAAATGCTTCTGTCTTTCCCTTATGGAATGTGCACGAACAAATTATAAGCACTGATATTATAGCAAAAACCAGTATGCCAGCAGAAATACCAAAAATAAGAATCAAATTTGAATGGTTCCCCTTGTTTGAAGAGCCAAGTAATGTAGAATTGGAGGATAGATGTGCCGGTGCAGCTCTAGGTCTAGAAACCACGATGGGAGCTGTGAACAAGATGCTTCTTTGTTAGGACAAATAAAATAAGATATAATTCCCTATATAAAATTACAGTAAGCTATGAGATGCCAGGAAAACTATAGCATATAAGAACTATATCCATTATCCAATCAAGAAAAAAATTGAAGTTATTTGATCCTAGAAGAATTTAGGTTGCATCATAAGTTACCTGGGGAAGGCGCTGGAGGCTCAAACCAGGTAAAATTAAGGATTTGGTAATCCCGAACTACATTTGGGTCAAAATGAACCCTATGCATCACAAGTGAAGAGTTTATCTTAGATGCATCACTGGCAGAGAAACTGATCCCTGTGTGCGGAATAATATCCATAGAGATATTTAATCTTGATAAACTGAGCACATAAAAATTGATAATCTCGATTTGGTTAGGCAGCAAATCAAGCTGAGAAGTTAACTCCACTAGAAAAGCATTACGATCAGGGTTTTGGGAAACATTTAAAAGGAGAAGGTCAAGCTTTATGGGATACACACAATGACAACCATGAGTCCCAGGTTTCAAAATTGAGTCTGGTTTGCAACAATCTGGCCAAGTGAGAAAATTCTCATGTAAGCATCTTATACAGAATATAAATATAAATAACAAATGCTCAAGATGCTGCCTTCTAACTACATCTTGCATAGAAGAGCTGTAAAAGATGTAAGAGTTGCAATATATAATGAATGCCTAAAGAAGAAACTATAATAGAGTTGGTAATAAAATGATTTAGAAAATATCTTACTGGACACTTCAGGAGACAATGGTGGTTGAGCTAAACCAGCTGGAATTGGACCAGCACTGATCTGTGTAGGGGCAATATTTGGCAAGCCCATACCAGGATGCACCAACGCACTCCTCTTCATCAATGGTTTTGACAGGCGTGAACTGATAGGAGGGTGACCAGCAGTTATCAATGGACCATGAAGAGGAGATTGGGCTGGTGCTACAAGTGTTGGTGCACTGCGAGGGGCAAAATGTCTTCGGCTTGGTCTATGAACCAATGGCAGATTGGAAGGTGAGGGAAGATCAGAAACAGCTGGTACACCCTCAGCTGCTGTGGTGGGAGATTGTGCTGGCACTTGAAGATTTCCGGAAAAATCAGCATTGGTGATGGAAATTGCACAACACAGAACAACAAGTTTCACCAAAAATGAACAGACATTTCCCAACGCTCCTGTTATGTTATACAAAGAATACACTCAATCAAGCAAGGAACCGTACATAAATACATACACACACATAACAGATAAAAAAATCCAGTGTCTACGCGACAATGCATAATAACTCCAAAAATTAAATGTGAATCACAAACGTGACTGGCCACAAAAAAAAATGTAAACCTAATGCACTGAAATGCAAGTATACTTCTTTATTTGCAAAATAATCGACCTTCTTTCTTTCAAGGACCTATATAGCTAATGTCGACAACTATTTCGTGAAAATAATCTATCTACTGAAAAAATCCTTTTTACCTTTAGAACTCTTTCTCTCTTCTCTCACTCTTAAGGGTTCTTCTTCTTCTTCTCCTCATTCTTTGCCCAAAACATAGTGAGCATAATAGCATAAAAAAAAAAACTAGTAGGCAATTCACAGTCCCAAAACTAAGTTTCCAGCTAAACCAAAATAACTGCATGAATCAATGAAAGCTTTCCTTTCTTATATCTCTAAGTGCAACAAGCAAAATTGAAAATAAAAGAATACAGGAACTTGTTGACAGAGCTGAATCCATCTCTTTGTCTAGGTTATCTTTAATCGACGATGAGAAGGAAAATGAAGATATAACTTTAGTCTTAGTCCTCGATTTTTTTTCAAGCAAACCAAATTGGAAACCATGAATAGTTAAATTTCAAAACAAAAATGGCAAGTTATATTCAGTAAATTACCCCTGGGATTTAAGAGAGCAAGAACCGACATCACCAACGCCGTTGATTTTAACCGGGGACAACTCAGATCTGGGGAACTTCCAACAAACCAACGCCGAGATCACAGTTTCAAATGAGCATTAACACCTCCAAAGACATAAAAGCAACACTAGGAGAACAACTTATTTGCAACAGGCAGCAAGGGAGGATTCAACCGTGGAGACAACATCACAAGAATCGGAACTCGTACGAAATGACTCAGAGTCAGAATAGCCATTACTGAGTTTCCGAGTCGAAGAACTTCAGCTAAAAGAGAGAAAGAAAGAAATAAAACCCCTCGAGTTTGAAAATGAGAGAAATAAAATGAAACAGAGAAGTAGCTTTGACTGTTGGTGAAAACTGAAAGCAGTTGTGGCCTTTTTTCACTCCATCTTTTTGGTACTAATTTTCGACTTTCGAGTTACTGAGTATGTTATTGGGGTTTTAGTTTTTTTCGTAAAACTACAACAATAGTCATCCAACTATGCATAAATTTTCGTTTTAGTCACTTGAATAAAAAAGTGATAATTTTATCACTAGCTTTTTCGAAAGGCTTAATTCAAAAAATACCCCCTAAACCATACCCGTGTTCTCAAAACGGTACTTAAACCTTTTTTTTGTCATACACAAACGTAACTTTCCGAAAAAAAATTTAACCAATCAGGGGCTGCCACATCAATGGTATTTGACTTTATCCTTTTTTCTGGAATTTGAAAGGGAAAAAGTAAAAAAAAAAATAAATGTAATAAAAAAAAGTAAAAGGTGAAATTTTCTTTACCTACTCTTTTAACTGTATTATTACTCTCTCATTAAAAAAAAAAAAAGAAAGAAAAACGACGTGATCCAATCACTGGCATGCCAAGTAAGTAATTTTACATAATTATTTATATCAAATAATTCAAAAAAAAGAAAAAATTATAACTAAAACTTAAAAATATTATAAACAAATAATCAATATATAATTAAAAACATTAAATTAAAATTAATATATAAAAAAAAAAACTTTCCTCCCACCGGCCTTCTCCCTCTCCCTCTCCCTCTCCCTCTCCCCCACCGTCTCCCTCTGGAAATCTGAAAACAGGCCCATGAAAACAAAAAAAAAAAAAACCAAGAACACGATAAAAAACCCAAAAACATTACACTATGTAACAAACATTCATTCTACCGATCTTTTCTTTTTTTCTTTGATGGATGATGATGATGGGAGGGAGAAGAGACGGTGGGAGAAAGGAAAATGTTTTTCTTAAATATTTATATAATTATTTTTAATTAATATTAACATAATATTTTTAATTATATATTTATTTATAAACTTTTTATATATTTTTAAAATTTTTATTTCAGTTTAGTCAGAAGTCAGATACAAATGTTGTTTCTTGAGTTAGGTAATTTTCTTTTTCTCTGTTTTTTTTATTACATTTAATATTTTCTACTTTTTCTTTTCTCAAATTCTAGAAAAGAAGGGGTAAAGTCCAATAAGGTTGATGTGGCAGCACCTGATTGGTTAATTTTTTCCTGACGGTGTTAACTTTTGGAGTAAAATGAATAACAAACGTGAAGGTTGAGTACCGATAAAAAAAAATTTTAAATACCATTTTGAGAACACATGTATAGTTTAGGGGTATTTTTTAATTAAGCCTTTTTTAAATTGTCTTTTTTTGGTCATCTGTTTAAGTGACTTTGACCTTAAATTTCTAATCAATTTTAAATATTTCACAAATTTAGCCCATACTTTTATACTTTCTCACTTTGACCTTAATTATATATAAAAATTATAAAATATATATATATAATATTTTGTCAAATTGAAGTATTATGGTTAATGCAAATCACACTAACACCAAACCAAAACTACAGACAATTCCTTCAACAAGTCAAATAAGAAGGCTTCCATGGAAAGAAAAATTACCCTAAAATCAACTCCACTGGACTATATTATACAAAAAAAGAAAAAGAAAGAAAAGTTACAAGTTAGAGTAAATCCCAGATTCCAAATTGAATTTCAGTGCCAGATAAATTGGAAAATTACTTGCAGAAATATCAAAATCCAACCATTACCACCAAAATATAACTTTCTGTGGGCAGTTTCAACACCCCATTTTCTTCTCCCAAAACAAAAAATAACTATAAAAGAAAAGAAACAACACCAAAAAGACATGGATAAAAAAATAACAAGATGGTATAAAAATAACAATATAAAGGAAAAACATGAAGTAAGAAATATGATGCGAAGTTTGACTTATCTACTTTATTAATGTAAGTGGGAAACTGTTCGATTTAGTTTTTTAAGTGTAGTATATTTGCCTTTATACACTTTTGTTTTTTGAACAAATAATTTAATAAAATATTCATTGATTACATTAATATTTCTTGTATATTGTCATCAACAATTTTTGCACGCAAAGTAAAATGGAAGCAAATATTGGCTCATTGGTTATTTAACGTTTAACTAATACTAAACGATATTACGTAGTTGAATTGTAATACGAAAAGATGGCTTATATTACGTACTAAATGGTCGATTAGTCGATTGCAATTTAAACTAATGAACCTATACCAATTATATTGTTCGACACTCTCTTAGTTAGGAATCTCCTCTCAGCCTCATCCTAGACTAAAAGATACAACCTAAGCTATCCTCTCGGTCTCACTATTCGGCACAATTATATCGAACAATCTAATGATAAACTCTCCTTTCAATCTCGTTTATCTAAATTTTCCACTAGAGGCGTCAATTCTAGCTAATGAAGTATTTTGATATAAAAGAACAACCAAACAATCAAGTATAGACATGAACTTAATCCACTAATTAATTCATCAATTAACCAATAAGCAATATTAGCACATAATAAAGCTTACTACCTAAATAGACATTTCATCGAACAATTGATATACACAACATAAAGGTAAGAGTAAGAAATGCTCATTTAAATGTGGAACCAATGACACAGGGGTGAAACTAGAAGGGCTGGCAGGGCCCCCCTAAAATGGAAAACTTTCCATTTAGGTCCTTCAAAATTTTTAAAATTTTAACCTAATATGTAACACTCTCAACCTGATCCAATTTTTCGGATCCAGATCTCGGGTATTACCACACGAATACAAACAAGGCTTAATCTACTTATACAAATTAAATTTTTTTTTACACATTAGCTTCATACAAATTCAAACTAAATTACATAAATATATATACAATGGGTAGATACAACTATGGCACATGATAATCTAATTACAAGGATATCTAAATTGAAGCCTTAATATATTACAATTACCCCAAAATATGGTTTCCTAAGTAACATTTCATACTTTGAACACGCCACCAAACTTGCTCTGTATGCATAATAACCCGATACGTCACTTTGTTCAGTGTAGTCCTGGCATCGTCCCACTTGGCGCATACTCACAACCAACTTGAAACATAAAGTGTAACTCATGTAAGTTCATAAGAGCTCAGTGAAAAATAATCTCTTATACCTTAGTCGTCGTTTTCGTAAAGTGCCAAGTAGTTCATCACCATCAGCTTCTCTTCTTTCATCATCCACTATACACAATGAGTGTCACACAAATTGCAAAACATTTTCATTCCATTTATCTACTATATCATAGTCTGAATCCATTATCATCATATGTCAATAACTTCATTCTCTCAGTAATCTCTTTCAACTGATCTTGATCATGGATCGTTACTCGTATTCTTTGCAAACTATTGTTCAAAATTTACTTTTCATACCTAATCTTAACTTCTACTACTCTTTTCTATTATTGTATACAGGCATATACCCTTATTCGAATTATCGAAGGCAGCTTTTATTCAGATTTTTTTCTTTCAATGAAAGCTTATTCATCTCATTATTTCTTCAAACTATCATCTTCAATCATTTCTTAAATTTACTAGGTCCTTACCTTGAAATCATCAAACAATTTAGCTTATTCTAGTATTTCTGATCATGATTAAAAGACATGTAGGATATGCCATATCGCTTCATACGAAGCCCGTCACAAATGTTAATCTTTCATAGTTTGCCACAAAGGCTTATTTTTTCATAGTTCGCCACAAAGGCTTATTATTTCCTGACATGTTTACAACATGGATTTGCCTAAACTCACAATACGTGAGGTTTGTCCATTATTGTCTTAGGACACATAGAGAACCTCATTGGGTAATCATAATCCTTTAGTTTCTTCCCGAGGGTGTCATGGTCATGAACTTTTTTTTCAGAGTTCGATTTTAAAGTCTCGATGGACCCCTTTTAGACAACTCCGTGGAGAACAGACACAAACTCTTCATGCATTGACACAATCTAAATTCAACCCTTTAGTTCACTAACATTCACCCAATTAGAACACACTTCTTATAGCATACATTTTAGACATATACATACTCAACCATACTTTAATAATTCAATACCCGTACACCAATCTTCACATACTATACTCTGCATGACTTCGGATCCATAGTTCAATCAATTTTCTATAGATGATTCACAATATGAACAGTACACATGCATGAATCAGTATAAAACTCACCTGACCATCACGGACAAAAGCTTGAACTCCAAATTCAACCTCTAATAATTAACTGCAGCCACCACTATTTAAAAATATAGGAACACCATTAAAACTCATTCAAATACTATATATCATCACCTCAAGCACTGATGACCCCCCATACAAAGCTTTATTTCTTCATTTTACTATCCAATCACATAAAACAGGCTTACTCTTTTAGAAGTTGACATGCAAGACTATAATACTTACCCAAGATATGAAACAACTTTCTGAATGAACTCGGATCCTTAGTTTCAACTTAACAAGAGAGAATTATACTTATCTCCAAGGAAATCACAACAATATTTTTAAATGGAAGAAAGAAAAGAAACTCTCATTTTTCTCAAGTCCATATCATAATATATATTTATGATCCATGTTCTCATAGTGGAACCTGACATGCGTCACATCCTTACTGAATTGTCTTTTCCAAAGGTTTGCAACTTTCGAGAAACCTAAGTAAGTACCCCCTTATTTTAGTTACCCTAATTTGCATCCAGTTGGTTCCTAACCAGCTTACCTTACAACTTAACTTGCACAGTGCTATAGATAAAAGGCGCACTACCCTTCAAGCATGAACTCATTCCACAATACCTTTTCACTTGTCTGACATCATACTCCAACAAACACGAAAATTTGATGTCAAACCACCATTAACTTACGCGCATAATGGAAGACGCCCACTTTATACGCCAAAAGATGTACTTGGACGAATACTACCTCGTCAATCAAACTATTTTAGGACTACACGCTAAACCTTGTACTCATCAGAACTAGGATGTTACATGCCCTTAAATGAAAAGTGACTTAAGCTTATTTGGACTCAAAATTGCCTCTGCAATTTTTCACCCGTCAAGCTTCGGTGTCACGACAACCAAGCTTTGGTATCGCGACATCTTCGGCAGTAGGTACAACCTTGGCTTGGGGGTTCTCGATGTCGCCAAACAGACTAGATGGAGTCGCAACACCCTCAGTAGTAGCCTTGGATCCTTCACCTCAACCATCAAACAATGGTATTGAAACCTCAAAGGCTTGGAGTCGCGGCCTTGAGCTTGGTGTCGTGACACAACACCCCTAGTGTCACGACATATTTGGTAGATTGCTCGGTAGAAAATTATGTGAAGTTTAGAGCTACACGGTCTCTCGCATGGGCATGTGGACCACACAAATATGTGCCTTGTAAATCCTAGGCTAGTTCATAAACCACATGGCCACAACCCGTCCACACGGCTGTATTATAACAGCCAAATTTTTAGTGGTGTCGGAAACAGTGATTCGAGATCACTAAATCCGACCAATGAGTTAAAATTTAATAAACTATTAGTTATGGGTCAAGTGTGAATTTAGAAGAATTTTTGAATTAGTGAATTTTGTGATTTGTTGAATTTTGTGATTTAAAAAGAATTTAATAGGTAAATTGGGTCTAAAATGAGGTATCGAGACCTCGAGTTCATAAACCAAGCCATAAATATTTTTATAAATATTTATGGAGTGTCATTGAGTTAGTATAAAAGTTTAGTTAGAAAATTTTAACGTTTGGATAGTCAATTAATTAAAAAGGAGTAAATTGAAAATAGTGCAAAATTTGTTAAATTGTGATTAAATAGCTTAAGTGACTAATAAGGAGGGATTTAAAAGGAAATTAGGCCCAAATTATATGGGCTGGACGGTTGGGCAAGAAAAATCCAGCAAGAAAGTAAGGAGAAACAAGGGCAAAATTGGAAATTTTACAAATTAAATATATAAAACAAAGATAAAAGTGAAAAATCTAGAGATATCTTCATAATTTATCAGCAAAAATGCCATAGGAGGTCTGGAACAAGCAGGTTTCTCATATTTTTATACCATGTGAGTTCAATTCTTGCTTTTTCCTTGAAATTTTTATGTTTTGTGACTTTTACAACTAGGTCCAACTATTGAATTCATTAGTTTTTGATTCCATGGGTGATTTTGTAAGTTATCATGAATAAGTCCTGGAATTTTATGATGAATTATTATAGATTTTAAGTTTTAATTTCATTATATTATGATCTTATTAAGTGATTTTAGTAGAAAATGATTTTTAGGACCTAATTGTGAAAAAGTTAGGAATTGGGGTTTTGTACTGAAATTATGAATATAAATGGCTATTTAGTAGTCTAAAATGGTTGGATAAGGTGTTAATTGAGAAAAATTAGATCAATTGAAGGGTTAATTGAGTAGGGACCAAATTGTAAAAGTTGTTAATTTTGGGGGTAAAAGTGTAATTTCAAAAATTGAAAGGCATAAATTGTGAAGTAAATTAGTATTGAATTAGATGCTAATAAATGGAAAAATTAATATTATAGATCGGGAATTCGAAGATAAACGCGGAAAAGAGAAAGTATTGAACTAGTTTCTGAACTTTTACAACTTCTACGAATTGGCCCAGGTAAGTTCATATGGCTGAAATTTTTTGATTAATTGTTAATGTGGGAATGATATAATGCATCAATTCGTATATTGTTGTTAAATTATGATTATGGTAAAAATGAGAATAAGATGAGATTATTAGTTCAAATTAAGGGATACGCAGGATTGAGTACATACGTTCGGTAACCAGTGATGAATTGACGGATAAGTCCATGGTGGATCCATGGGAAAGTGTGAAACGTAGGTATGGTATTTCAATGAAGAAAACCATACTGGGTTGTGAAAAGTAAGTATGGTGTTTCAGTGAAGAAAACCATATTGAGTTGTGAAAAGTAGGTATAGTGTTTCAGTGAAGAAAACCATACTGAGTTGTGAAAAGTAGGTATGGTATTTCTGTGAAGAAAACCATACTGAGTTATAGCAATGTGAAATATTCAAGCAAATCGTGGCACCGGGCAAACGATGTACTCAAATCCGTAAGACGATCCTTAATTTGACAAGTATTTGTAAGTGCAATTGAAGCTAAATGTCAGAATTGAATTTGACATCTGATATTGAGCTCGATTGGATAGATTCATTGTTTGAGATTGTGGTTGGCAGGAAATGTTGAATTTTTATTTGTTTATTAATGTTGTTAGTGAAATTTTGGTAAGATTTTATTATGAGCCTATGAACTTACTAAGCTTTCTGCAAGCTTACTTGTGTGTGTTTATTATTTCTTGTAGATTGATATATATATGTTCGGAGGATCAGATCTACATCAACGATCACACTATCCAGATTTACTCCGGTAGATTTTGTTAAACAACTTTTTGATTTATATGGCATGTATAGGGAATTGAAGTAAAAAGTAATAAAATGAATGACTAAGTAGGCAAGGTAAATATGAATGTGATGGTTGTGTTAGACATTGAAATATACATGTTTTTAGCTTGAAATGGTTGATTGGTTGAACTCTATTAGTATTTAAATGAAGTAGTTGAAATACTAAAATTGGTTGTGAATTGAAATTTGTAGGAAGGTTAGATAATTATAAAAGGGTTATATTGAATTTTTAAAAAAATAAAATAAAATTGCAATGGAACAATTTTTGGACAGCAGATTGATGTAACTTTGAAAAATCACCAAAAATAGTGTAAATTGAATTAGAAGCTGAGTGAGATATGAAATTAAAGCTGAATTAGTATACCTTCACATGAAAGAAATAGAGT
Source organism: Gossypium raimondii (assembly GCF_025698545.1). NCBI lineage: Eukaryota > Viridiplantae > Streptophyta > Magnoliopsida > Malvales > Malvaceae > Gossypium > Gossypium raimondii. Next base: position 33,778,345 of record NC_068571.1, on the reverse strand, counting down.
AAGCAAAAGAGTTATATATGTTTAGATATTTGAATTTTAGTGAGATAGAGTAAGAATGGTTTTTGAAGTCCCTTGTTCTGACTTTAGAAATTCATTGTACAGAAGGAATTATGATTTATAATTTATATGTCTAGATTCCTTAATGAGTATATTTTAAGCAGAAATAAGTGGAAGCACCATATGAAGTCTGTAAAATGAGATAATTGAATTTTAGTGATGAGTGGTCAGGATAGTCGATTAGTGAAACATGGGAGACTTTAACTAATAAAATGTACTAATCGACTGAACCAAAAATTCTGAAAAATTTATGGTAAAAATATATATGAGTCTAGTTTCATGGAAAATTTATGGATCTAAATTTCGAGTTTTGTAGCTTGAGTTATAATTAATTTAATGACTGCTGTGCAGGTGGATAGTCTTATTATGAACAGTGAAATAAATTTTAAAAGTAATTTTTTATGCCCCGAACTTTTAAGTTAAGTCAAGTAACGCCTCATGCTCGACTCCGGCAACGGTCTCGGGTAAGTGGTGTTACACGTATCCCTCCTGTAGGGTAACTTTAGCATTTTTCACAGGCCTCAATTTTCTACATGGCCATGTAACCCTTCCACAAGGCCTTAATCCTCTCACACGGTTTGCCACACGACAATGTGACCCTTATTTTATGGTTTTGCCCAAAATTTTATGAATTATTCAGTTTAGTCCCTACATAAGCCCTAAATTATTTTTAAACTCAATTGAGTCCTTGACATATTGAATATGTTGGAATTCATGATTTAATGACTAAATAGCTAATGTTATAATATATGATATGTGAATGTTGCATGTCTACTGTCACTGTAAATTTAATTAATTGATATTGTTATTACTGCTTCTACCCTACTGAGTGCATGTTAAGCATGTGTACTACTACTATTAAACAGAATACATGTTAAGCATGTCTACGGCTACTATTAAATTAAATACATGTTAAGCATGTCTATTATTTCTGTATTATATTGTTACTAGCATGCCATATTGCATTGCATGGGGTGGGGCAATTGAAAGGAGGAAGTACTAACAGTTTAATAATCTGCAAACACTGGTGGTTCATCCACAACTTATCGACAATTATCTACAATCTTTTTATTTAAAAATAATAGTGGTTCATCCCCAAATTTTTACTGGTAGTTTATCTACAAATTACTGGTGGTTCATCCTCAAAATGGAATGTTATCGGATGGATGATTTATGGGAAACTCTTACTGTGGTATGTAGCGGAGTATAGGTAGGATCTTTCATATTATTATTGTATTGCATTGACATTCATAAGCATGCCCAAATGAACTCTGGAATTCTACTTTGCTATATGACTGTGATTGTTTTGAGAATTGTTATTTTGTACGCTTTATCTACTGTTTTCTACTGATTTTCTCGTGATTGGACACACTGAGCTCGTAAAGCTCACCCCCCTTAATTTCCATATTTACAGATAACCCACAAGGTTAATGCACGAACTTGGCATCTGGAAGGTCTCGACTCAGATTAATATTTTTTTCATTAAAAGTATTTTAAACTTAATATTATAATTCATGTTATTTGGAACTGTATTGTTTTATTTGAACTGTGGCATGAGACTTAGACTTTGGGTTTATTTAGTATGCATGACATTTAATTTGATTTTAGGTTGTTGAAACATAAAACTTGATTTAATTTTGCATGGAATTTGGTTTTCATTAAAACTATGTTAAAACATCACTTTTCCGCTGCATGATTATGTGAATGAATTTTGAAAAATAAATTTATATAAAACTGGAATTCAACTTTTGCAAAACAATCATTAGGATCAACCGGTTTTTGAAATTAAATTGTACCTTTTGGAAACACACTAAGTTTTTCTACTAAAGTAAGCAAATATTTAAAAAAAATTTGTTTAAATAAAACTCTGATCGTTTACTAGACCATTTCGGTGGCCAATGTAATCTTCCGAATTCGGCCGTAGCTTTTAAGCCAGGTTTAGGAGGTTACAAAATATTTTTAAAAATTAAATCAAAATTTTAATGTAAAATCTTTATAGAGAATAATTTCAATTAATTCTATTCTATTTTATTTATTTAAACATTATATTATTCTATAAAGAATTTATATTTAAAATTTTATTTTATTTAGAATAAGATGGAATGGTTAATAATTAAAGATAAAATATAGAATAACATTTTTCATAATTTAAAAGTTATATTCATCAAGCCATATGATCATATTTCGTACTTATAACTTATCTTCAATAATTAAATTTTAGTACTTAAATTTTAAGTAATATATCAACCAAGTTTTATTACTTACATTCAATAATTCAAATTTTAGTACTTAATTTTATAACATTTATTTATTTTTAACACTTGTGAATTTATCAAACAACACATTAGTATTAGTATTGATACTTCATGCCACCATTTTTCTCAAATATACATAGTAGTATGGTTTTTGACCCACGCTTCCCGTTGGGTTAATTATTTTGGGCTAAATAGTTAAAGTTTAAATGTTACAATATACTCCAAGTTTCTTTATTCTCAATATATTTAGAATTTAATCTCTCATTTTTTTATTCTTAAGAATTTAGTCCCTTTTTAAAATTAAAATTTAGATCCAATTGCTAACCCTATTAAAATTCTTCATTAAATTTATTGGTGTGATATTCTAAATTTTTTTAAAAAATAATGTTAATAATTATTTAAATTTAAATTTCTCTCAGCATTTTAATTAAAATAAAATATTGAAGGCATGGCAGAAATTAAGGAGTGTATTAGTTTGAATGCTAAATAGGAATGGCATATTGAGAAGGCGACAAGCTTAGGGAGTGGTTTGGCATTTTGTATTATTGTAATGGTGGGTGTCTTGTTTATGGTTTGTTAGTGTTACTGTCCATTTGGTTATGGACTGCTTCTTTAGGTGTTTTGATGCTTTGTATGTTACGGTGTTTGCTCCCACCAAACACCCTTTAATTTCTAATCAATTTTATTTGTTGATCATAAATAATGATATTATAGATGTTGAATGTATTCAATTGTATAAAAAATTCAAGTGTAAAGATTAAATCTCAAATTTTAATAAAATATAGACTAAAATTAAATTTTAATTATTTTTATATAATTAAAAAGTCGAAGAACTAGTTAAAGAATTGTGATGTGTTGAGAAAAACCCTGAAAACTTTTCTCTTTTTTTCTCCAAACTGTTTACTTCTATTCTTTTGTTTTACTTAGCGGTGGTGCCAGTCTCCGAGATGGCTATCGCCCGCCTTTTTCCTCTCTCATCAACGTTTTATTTCTTTATTATTCTCATTCATTACACATGCTTCCTCTCTTTTCAGTTTGCAGATCTATTTTATAGTATCTATGTTGTTTCACAAGTTGTGATGGATAAATGGCGATGTCTGTCTCCCGCTAAAACTCCACTGGTCACCAGTAGTTTTTCTTGGAAAGTGGATGGCTCTTTGTCAACTTCTTAATTTGTTTTTGTTTTGAGAGTATTTCAGAATAATAAATTATTTCACGTGTCAATTTAGATCCGTGTTGTCTTAAGTTATTTATTTTTTTTATTTTTTTCATTGTTTAATAAGTCTTCAGTGTTAGAAGTTTTTGTTTGCTCTTGTAGTATGTTTTTTGGTATTGCTTATGCATGTAATCTTAGTTTTACGAGTAATTTTAGGGATGATTTTGTTATCGTCCTCTCTAGTTTGGTGAATACTCGATTCTTTTGTCAATTTTTACTCGCTGCTTTGGGCCATCCGAGGTTAATTTTCTTATCGTATTAAGTGTTTGCAATCGCTTCAGATATGTCGTGCTTAAGTTGTGACAAAACCAATTGTCAACATGTCATAATGTTCTATTGATATTGAGGCTAAAACCTTTGTTGTGTTGGTGGAGCTTGTCCTTTACCATCTAGGATGAGTATTTGTTTTTTTTTCTTTTCTGAATTGTATAGTTTCATTTATTGAATAAATTAAAGAACTTACCTTTCTAAAAAAAATATAAAAAAAATAGAAGAACTAAATTTGAAAATGAAATATTATGGTAATAATAATAATAATAATAATAATAATAATAATAATAATAATAAAACGCAAGCGAAGTGTCAAAGAAAGAAGTACTTATGACCTACCTTTTATATTAATAGTATAGATTTATGTACTCATATTAGTGTTAATATTTTTGGGTTTTGAATATATGACATATATGTATATCAAAATATAATAGGTGTTTTTAAGAAAAATTGTGGCACAAAATTTCAACACAAATTTGAATATATATATATATAAACATGTATTTGTGTCAAATTTTGTTTTATTTTCAATACCGTGTGATATTTTGATGTAATAGATTAATTTGAATTTTTAGAATTTTTATAATATTTTTAAAAAAAATTATAAAATTTTAATAATTACTAATAAATTTTATAATATTTGGAACTATATTTGAAATGAACTTGAACAAATTAATGTTCACAATTAGATGATTTTGGATATCCATTTATTTAGGTTCATTCTAGACATGCATTTATAGTAACTTTTTATTTTTTTTTTTAGGATTTTTTTTTTACTTTTTAAAATACATGCTAGTGTGGCATGCTAGGTCAACACACTTGTCTACATGGCATGTCATGTGTCAGCTTCTCAATGCTTTTGTTAGTTTATCAATGTCTGTTAACAGTTAAACTGGTCAATGACAATTTCTGATAACAGATGGACCTAATTGATTTTTTTTTGTCATTGAGGCATTAATTTAGGGGTGAAAGCATAAAATTTATCTGGGAGTCGAAATTAAGTTGCATATTTTTATAAGAGCTAAAATCTAAAAAAATATATCAATATGAGTGGATTTGAACAGAAGTCAACTTAGTTATTACATATTTAATTTGAATGTTAACATAATTGTTTTCAGGATATACCACAATTTTAGTAAAGCGTTTACCGAAACAAATGTATAAAATTACTTTCTCGAATTTTAACTAATACTTTCTTACGCATATTAATGTTGCAGCCTGAACTCCATTGAAACGTTAATAATGTTTTTACAACACATTACATTAAAACTTCCTTCTTCAATCAGTTATTAGCAACAATGTAATTTTCAAGGACCATTAAATTTAGGGGATTTTACCTAAGAAAGTTAAAAGTTAGGACTTTCCATAAGAATATTGGTAGTTAATGCTCTGCTACTCCTTATAATATTTACAGAAAGCCGTCAAACATGTGATGTGCTCAAGGACATGGAGGAGACCACTCTTCAACTAAGAGACAAGCTTCATCAAAAGCAGAAACATAAACTAAAACTAAAAATTTTTTAATTAAAAGAATAGTAATAAAGTGGGAAGGGATTCATTCAAAGTACAAACTCAAGCTAAGGCAGTACAAACACAGGCAATAATAGTACAATCTCTAACATGTATGAGAAGCTCAAGCTTAAACTCGAACTCGATTAATTGTACAATGGCAGACTTGAACATCTGTAATCTAAAGATTTTCCATTGGTGTGAATGGGATATTCTTTGGTCTTGAAACCTGATACGCCACAAATATAGCCACACAAAGAGCTGCTACTGAGAATAAAAGAGAAAAGGCAGAGGCAGCATCCCAGGAGCTGCTTGATTTCACAGACTTGGTTAGCTTAGAACCACCTGAAGCAATATCAAACGACACCCAATCGCAGTTAATAGTATAGTGTCCAGATCCACTCCATGGATTCCCGTCAACCGGATACCAGAGTGCAACCGACATCTTGCTTGATCCACCTATTGTGAACTGAACATCCTGCAATGCAATATAGAAGTTACTCATGTCTGGCTGTTATGATAAGGTAAATAGCTTTAACAGAAATGAACCGAAGCATTACCATTTATGTTTTGACATCAGAATTCTAATATATTTTATTTTCATTTTAAACACCGGCCTTCTGCTAAGGAAGGTAGCATAGAATAGGAGTAAAGTGAGTATGCTGTTTTCTTTTTTGAGATAAAACAATAAACTCAGCTGAAAGCAAGGTCCACGTTGGGTACATGGGGGGTCATGAGGTCATCTTATACAAGGAGCTTACAGTATTATGTGATTAAATGAGAGAGCCGAGGTTTCCTTGCAGTGGGTTTACATGTTTATTTGCTTTACCTCTTAAATGAAGCAAAAAATAGTCTTAAATTCACATATAAAAAATTAACTAGAAGCAATTACACTAATATGATCTGAGTGAATTCTACTTAGAAGAAGATCATAAATCCTAAACCATAAAAACTTATCAATAAGCCATTTAGTTTGGGGGGAGGGGGGGGGGAGAGAGGTGGATTATGAGATGGGAGAAAGCTAACCCTTAAGCAGCCCAAGGTCCATTCCAGTACATGCCCAAAAAGAAAATTAGAAAATATGGAAACATTTTTCAATAAAAGTGGATCTTAGATTCTCTGGCAAGGTCAATGGGAGAAGGGGCTCCAATAATTCATGTTAAATCAACCTATAGTAAGGACAAACAATTTTGAATCCATGATCCATGATCAAGTTTGTTTGACAAGCAACAGAAACAACACAAATACATCATAATGTACATGATTAAAATAATTTAGCCATAAACACAAAAAATGGGGCTTACATTTGTTAACATTTAATGCAAGTAGTTAAAAGCCTAAAGGCAGAAGATTATTGTCAAACCTGTTGAAGACGATCCATGGTTCTTAAAGGCCTAGAAAATTCGAAATAATAAGTTCCCTTCTGACCTCCCGTGGAAAAAGGGCTGTCATCCTCCACAAAACCTGTTAAAAGTAAGTTTACCATTGAGAATTAGAAAAATGTATTCACACCGACTCCCTAAGACACTAGAGCACAATATTGATTAAGCATACACAGAACCAAAAAAAAAGGAAACTAATTGACCAATAGTGACGATGCTAACAAAAACACAGTTGAGAATAAAATCATCCTCTACATTTAGAAAATACAATAAACCAAGTTCATTTGTTATTTTGTTGCAGAATATAATGCTCAACTTGATGCATGGAAATTTTCCTATCTAATGCCTAAAAACATGCAAAAGGAGCAATCACAACCCAGAAGGTTTGAGGACATTGAAACATGCATATGGACCACTGGCTTGTAGAAATGCATATCAGCCTACCTAACCATTCCATTTTTGTACCGGATATGCTAACTTTCTAATAAATATCACCCAGCAAAAGTAAGCAATGCATCTGAACTGATTTTTGAACTTATGATATCAGAGATGTAAAACCAAGATCTTCAACTCCATTAGTATATAATCACAATACTTAAGTTACCTGAATGAACTGTGAAGCTACTGTGCCACCATGCCCCTTTCCAGTCATTTTGTGCACTAGAATCATTTCCTAACAGTGAAGAAGGATAAATCTTATTAATTTAAAAAAATGAGGAAATAAAAACTATATTAAAAACCAATAGCTTTTAAAGGGGGCAGGGGTGAAGAAAGGACAAAGAGAGAAGGAAGCCATCATCAGTTAAAGATACTAAATAAAGCCACAAGAGAAATAAAAGTTACTAATTTTTCGTTTTATCTAGTACCTATCTCAAAGCCAATCAATAATTAAAAGCACCAATAAGAATCCACTAGCTTTCTTGTAAAGCATACCCCTAGAATAGAAAACTAATATAGAGTACGGCAGGAAGCAGGGAACTATTGCAGGCTTAGAAATGCAGCATTTAGACTCGTAAACCAGCATAGTTTGCGTAAGGGATTCACAAGTTTCAAAGTCAAGACAAACCATCTCCTTCTAGCTAGAGTGGATCATGAGATTCATGTATAAAGAAGAGAAAAGAACTCTTATATTCGTATGCAATGGTTCGAAAAAGAAATATAATCTAACAGTAGGAATTTTCAGTCTACTACCAAAAGTCGTTGAATTGAGAATCTGATAAGCCAGAAATGCGTGGAGACGGTGATACGAAATAAGATTAAAATAATATCTTAGGTAAGATAAAAAGGGGCATAATTTGTCCTACGAAGTTATGAGTTGGAAATTGGAAGAAACTTAAAACAATGATAAAACAACTAGATTATCCTATCCCCATAATTCTTTTCCTTCTCAAAATAACACAAGATAGGAAAAACAAGCAACAATTGGAATGAGTAACTTGATCCTAGTTGAAGGCACTTAAAGAAGAAGTTGAAGGCAACAAAGAAAAGTACAGAGAGCGATAAAAAGGTATTTCAACACTTAAAGCAGTATAAGGGCAAGATGATTGCTATCAGAATGCATTAAAATGATAGACAAGCATAGTCAATCAGATTAAAAATAATTGTTGATTGCCATCTTGATGATTTAATGTCATTAAATAAGTTATTAATGCTTCAAGATCTTCAAAAAGTTCCTTCTAGTGAGTGCCATATCCATTAAGAAAGCAATCTAATGTCTCATAAAAGATAATTTTTTGACTTTTGGGAGTTGTTCTCATTCTATGACAACTTGATGACCCTTGTAGTCACTTTCTTTAGTGCCTCATCCCACTTTATTTTGCCGTGCTCAAAGGAAGTCCCATCATTTTCATCTCAAAAAATCAAATATAATACTCAAAAGCTGGCCAATAAGATTAGAGGATCTTATAATTTACCAGAAGGTCCCATTCCATCAAGGTATCTACAGTGCGGGTTCCAAGCATACACATCAACCAAATGACCAAACCTGTCGGCAATTAAAAGTGTTATCATCAAATACTAAGTTCCAGAACATTTTGCCAGAAAAGTACATTGTTTCACTTTACTATTGTGAAGGCTAAGGATTCATTGTACTACTCCAAACAATGTTGTACTACATTACCTGTCACCTCCATTTCCATCTCTGTTATCTATGGGGTTGCCACCGTAAAGCCTTCCAGGTATAGCATTTCCAATAGAAAAGTGCATAATGTCAACTTCATGACCTTTGCAAGTCTTGTTAGTACAAGAGTCCCTTGGTTCTTTACAGCCACCCATCTTGAACCACAGTAAACTTTCTCAACTTTCATCCTTGCAACAAAGGAGAAACTAACAAAGAATAATAAAGTAAGATAAAAATAGCACAAGATTTAAAAACTGACATCATGATACGTAGCATCGTCACCGATTTGAAACATGAGAGCTACAGATGGACATTTCACGTTATCCCTGCATTGAAGAGTGAAAAACTGGTTAGCCATAAGGATTTAACATAGAAAAGTCAGCGCGTGGCTACAGATTCAGCTAAAAATGCTCGCTATTCAATTTACACAACAGAGAGGAAATAAAATTAAAACTAATACCACATATCTTGATGCATAAAGCAAAGATGATAATTTAATAAGCTTCCTTTTCTAATTATTCGCGTGAGGCACCAGATATCCAACTTTATTGGACATCTTAAACAGTATTAAAAGACCAACATATTCAGGGGTTCGAATCATAATGGCTAACCCGTCCAAAAAGAAACTAAATCTAGTTCTAATAATAAAGAAGCTTACCCTTTGGTGTATGCATAGTCCCCATCGACTTGCAACAAGAAGAAGACATCATTTCCATCGTGTACAGCCTAAGACAATCCCCACAAAAGCGTTTGCATCAAAACTCATGGTCAAATGTTGTTCATTTGTTTTGAAATCCAAGCAATAGCAATACCTTGACCGTCATTTTCCCATCTTTGTACTCATGATCCTCGTGTGGGTCAAGAGCAGGGAGGAGAGAGAAGTCGAACCCATCAATGTCTTTCCAGTCATCGGCGTGACCATCGAGGGTGATGACTCCAGGGGCGAAGTCCGCCAGGACTTGGATCTCCGAGTTTGACTCGCAACTCCACTCTCCAGATTCCTCGTGCGAGGTGACTCGTCGGGTTAGCCCGGATCCCAATAGTACCAACAAGGTTAGCAGGCTGAGTCGAAGCATGGTCGTTGAGCAGGAAATTTCGTTAAGGGAGCAAGTGTCTGAGTTGTTGTTGCTTGGTTTACAAGCTCGCTTCGGTCCACATTCATTAGCCGACTTACGAATCAAATTCGCACTTCACCTTTTATTGTAACAAAATTATAAAGAAAGTTGTTCCGTCAAATTTATCATTCCAATTTCCAATTTCCTTCTATTTTCCCCCTTTTAAATATACTTGTTTTTCTAATGGATAAATTTTCTTGGTAAAAAAAATCTCTCCACTCCCTCTCAGTTTCCAAATTGAGCAAATTAGTCCCTCTCAAAATTGAAGCAATTTGAGTTTAATGTTTGTGAATAATTTTGATTGGTATAATAACAAATTTAGCCCTTGATATTTACATATTTTGTTAAATTGGTCTTGATTAAAAAAAACAAATTTAGCCTTAACATTTACAAATTTATTGTGAGCTAAATTTGTTAACTTATGACCAAATTGATAAAATGGGTAAATTATGAGAGCTAAATTTGTTATTATCCAATCAAATTTATGTAAAATTGATGAAAACCATTAACGTTGTAACTAATTGTTCTTAGTTGCTTACTTTCAAAATTGACAATAATTAAATTGATTCGATTTCTTGAGAGGGACCAATTTGTTCAGTATCAAAATTGAGAGAGATTGGAGGGGTCTTTTTGTTAATTCTCTTCCATGCTCATTTTATGGTTGATGAAAACTAATCTTTTTGAAATTTATGTCTACTCTAAAATTTTTAGAATCAAACTAGTGATCAAACCAATCAAATCACTAGTTTCCAATTCAACCGATCCAATTGGTTCGTGGGTTAGTCAATTCAATCTCTTATTTCGGACCAATACCCCAACGGGTCTAATTTGATTCTGAAAATAGTGGTCTATCCCTCTTATCCTAACTTTGAGAGCAATATGTTTTATAATTACATTCAAGGCTTGTTGGTCTATATATATATTGGTATGTGAATTTAATATTTTTAATTTAGTATTAATATAATTGTAACTAATATTTTTGTTTTGGTATTAATATATATTGGTATGGATGCATATTGGTGTATTATTTATATTATATACATGTAAATATACTTTAATTATATATTTTAAAAATATTAATTAAGTTCGATAACTTAATTAAATTATTATATTATATTTTAAATATAATTATAAAAATAAAAAATAACTTAGATAAAAAATTAGTTTAAAATCAAAATTCTGCACTAACTCATCATTAATATTGATCAAAACGTCAGAAACACAATGAAACTTTAACCATGAGAATGTTTAAACCACTTGGTATTGATTTAAAATTGAAAGGGCACATACTTGTTGGTACTCCTAATGTCGACTACCGTGATTTATTTGTTATAATACACCTAACCGAATTTTGTGCTACGAGTTAAGTGACACTAATTTAATTGATAAAAGTTTAAAATTATAAAAAAATAAATAAAGACAACAACATCATTATAATTTTATATTATATATTTAAAAATTAAGAGTAAAATGTTATTATAATTTCTAAATTAAACTATACTTGTCTTAAATTATTACGTTTTTAAAATACTTGTACAACTATGATCCAAACTCAAACTATTCTTAAGAAAGTTGAACACTTGACTAATAAATTACAAGTCGAGTTATATTTTATCTGTTATTAACTCATCACAGAGAGATTTTTAAAATTTATAAAATTAGGATATTACAATAGCATTGTAATTTTTACACACGATTGAATTTATCTATATTTTTTCATATCTATTTTACAGTGTATATTCAAAATTCAAAATTACTCCATCTATACATATTCACCTAAAATCCTATCTATTTAACTTTGCTTGAATTGTAAATAGATTTTTATTATAATTGTAAGCTATTGCTAAATTTCTTTAAAATGTACAAAAAATATATATATACTAAATATCTTGGTTGATAATTTCTTTTTTAAATGTCAATTATAGAATAAGATTAAATTTGTTTACATATTTTATTTTTATGCAATTTATAAATTACGTACTCATCATCCTTTGAAACCGTGGTTAAGTGTTTTTGAACCTCAAAATTGCCAGATTAGCAACCATGTCAACTGAAATAATATTTAATTGGCTTATAACCTCCTACTTTTAAAAATTAAGCTAAAATGTTGAATAAGTACTCGTAAAATAATTTAAAAATAACTATTTTTTTTATCGAAACAACACTAGTTGAGTCTTTTGAATTATGAAATGTTCTCAATTGAACCCATTGAATTCATTTTTTGATCAAAATCCTTGACAAACCGTTAAATGTTAAAATAACAACTTGACGTGATAGTTGATGTAAGAAATGATAACATAGCAAGCCGGCTTGAAAAAAAAGGATGACATGGAGGGCCTAATTGATTTTTAATAATTTTGTAAAGAGTTATTTTAACATTTAGGCCTAATTTTTTAAAAAATATTGAAATATTGTAAAATATATAAAATAATGAGAATATTAAAATAAATTATTAAGAAGTTACAAAAATTATATAAAAATGATAAAAAACTTCTAAAGGTATTAAAAATTGATAATAATAAAAATCATGAAAAATATTTAAAAGTTATAAAATTATAAAAATTATAGATATTTTTGTTATTTTGTAGGTATGGAGTATTTGGTTTTGGTAAAAAGAAAATGGAGAGATTGAAGTGTGATTGTGATCGAACTTGTGTGGGGACTGAGTAAGGAGTTTGAGTGACGATGATTTTAGTGTTTGGTGGCTTAAAGTGATTAATAGTAGTTAACAAAGAATGATGCGAGTGAAATTGATAAGGATGAGCTAATATATGATACAGACAATGTGTTAGAAAAAATAAGAAGAGTAATTTTATAATTTTTTTATAATTTTCCTTTTATAATATTTTTAATTATTTTAATCATTATTCTAAAATTGAGTATGTTGTTATATATTTTTCTAAAACTTTCATAATATTTAATAGGGTAAACTATCAAAATAGTCACTTTTGTTACCTCGGGTTACATTTTAGTCACTTATGTTTGAAAGGTTACGTTTTAGTCACTTAAATTGTCGTATTATAACATTTTAGTCACTAAACCGTTAATTATCATTAACGGTGTAACGGTAAGCTGACGTGGCACGTTAAATCATTATTTCAAATGAAAATTTTAGGTTAAATTCTACAATTGGTCCCTATATTTTTCCATTTTGAGCAATTTATTTATTTTTCTTTTATGTTCTTTTAACTTTCTTTTTTTCTTTTTCATTTATTTTCCGTTCTCTTCAGCTTCTCCCTTTGTTTCCCTTCCTTCTTCATTTCTTTTAACATAGTTTTTCTATGCTTTCTATTTGTTAATACTAGTCCACAAACTCACCTCACTCGAAAAAATTAAATTGTTCAAAAAAAAAGTATAGGGACTAGTTTTAATAAATGGAAAATATAGAAAAACTATGTTAAAAGAAATGGAGAAGGGAGGAAAATAGAGGGAGAAGCAGAAGAGAATGGAAAATAAAAAAGTAAAAAGGAAAGTTAGAAAAAATATAAAAAAAATTAAATTGCTCAAAACGAAAACATATAGAGACCGATAAATTAACCTAAATTTTTTGTTTGAAATAATGATTTAACGTGTCACGTCAACTTACCATTACACCGTTAATGACAATTAATGGCTCAATGACTAAAATATTATAACATGATAATGTAAGTGACTAAAATGTAACATTTCAAACATAAGTGACTAAAATGTAACCCGAGGTAAACAAAAGTGACTATTTTGGTTGTTTGCCCTATTTAATAATTTATAATTTTATAAAAATAATAATTTTAAAAATATGTTTAAATATTGAAAGAATCCTAACAAAATAATTAAAAATCAATTAAACCCTCCACTTCATCATTTTCTATGTCAGACTGTTATGTATTCATTTTTTCACGTCAATTGCCTCATCAATATTTAACGGCTTATCAAGAGAGAAAAATAATTTTAAAAATTTCATCGACGACAATTCATAATTCAAAAAATTTGTTGTTTCGATTAAATACTTAATTAAATTTTAATTATTTTTACTAGTAAAATAGTTACTACACATCATGTATATTTGTTTTTTCAATAATATTTATTTATTGTTTATGTATTTGTAAGATGGTGATTGGTTAATTGTATGATGTACGTTTTGCACCACAAATGCAGCCACCTTCTTGTATTGGCCAAAATTGTGGGATGTATTGGTGGTTGGTGGCTTTGGATTATACAGTCAACTATGTGGATGTGGCCCCACATTTTACTGTTGTCTGGGTCAATGTGTCATTCGCCTATTGCCTCCTTGGATTTTAACGATTATGTAATCGTTACATTATCAATTAAAAAAAAATTAAACTACTCACCCAAATTTTAGCATGTTCTTATTTTACTCATCAATTTTTTATTAATTTAATCATTTTCGTTAATTCAATTTCACATTTTAATTACTCTACCGTTAAAATGTGTATACTGACGTGACCTAATATAATAAATATAAATAAATTTCACCCTTAATATTTTAACATTCGTCAATTTAATATTATTTTAAAAATTTAAAAATTAAAACTTTATAATATAAAAATTCAAAAGTTATAAAACTTATATATTCTTTTAAAATAAACTTTTAAAAATTTAAAACGCCCTAATTGATACATTTTAATTATGCTTATTAGTTTTGATAAAAAAATACGCTTACCTTGCTTTAATTAAATAAAATATAAATGTAGTGTTTAATGAATTATAAAATTTAAATACATATCACAAATGTGGCTCTAAAAACTAGTACATATAAAACCATAAGCTTGAAATAAACTTGTGGCTCTAAAAACTAGTACATATAAAACCATAAGCTTGAAATAAACTTTTGAATTAACTAAATTATCTGATATCATTTTTATATTACTAATTTTTCCATTTTAAATAAATTTATAAATAAGAAATCTAATTTTGTTTAAAACTTCCACTGAATGGCTTTTAAGTTTTAAGTATTAAATAAAAGAAAATATTTAATATGTAAACTTTTTTAAAAATAAATATCTTATATAATCCTAACAATATTTTTTGGAAGACATACAACAATTCTTAAAATATAGTAATTTTATATTATTTATGAATTTTTTAGAATATTATTTATGAAAATAAGAAAAAAATGGAAAGTATAAATATTGAATTCAGGAGAAAGTTTTGAACTAAGTAAATTAGATATATTGATGGTTTATATTACTATTTTCTTTGATTTTAAATATTTTTATTTTATTGTAAGATTTTGGTAAAATAAATTGATTGTGATAATAAAGTTTATCACACTTGTAAATAAGCAATCTAAATTTTGTTAAAAGACTATAATTTTAAGTTATTTATATGATTATAATCCTATATACAATTAGTGGAGTAAAAAGAATTCCACAAATCAGCTTAGGATGTTTTCATTTATTTTTAGGGTGTAATAAAATAATAATTAAATGATTAGAAAGGACCCTTGATATCATATTGATAGTAAACAAAATAATCACCCTTAAATAAAAAGGAAAAAATATTATAAACTTTTTAAAATAAAAATCCTATATGATATATCATATATATACAACCATTCTTAAGATTTACATTAATTATTAAGTATTATGAAAATAAAAATAAAAAGCAAAGAGTGAAGAAGAGTACATTAAATTTTTTAATATTGTACTTATGATTTGAATTTTTTATTACAATATTTAAATTATTAAATAATTTATATGTTTTAAATGTATTTATTATTTTGCAATATGTTAATTTTCATTTATTATATGAATTAAAAATTCAATAAGTAATATAATATTTAACACGTGATTTTAAATATTAATATTTATAAAAGATCGCTTTAGTTAAAATGGTAAGATATAAACTTATTTAAATCCCATTAAATGTGTTTTTCTTTTTCTTTTTAATTATATGGGTTAAATTGACCTTTTAGTTGCTTTCATATAAAAAAAACGTTGTGATACTTATTACTTTGTTAAATTAACTCGTGACATCAACTGAATCAAACACTTCAATATAGTATTAGATTATGACACACTCGCAACATTAGTAAAAGAAAAGATGCGACAAATATATTTATAAAATATTAATATTAAAAACAAATGAGACTCTAATTAAAATGATAAAATTGAGATGTTGAAAATCATGTTATATTAGGTTCAAATACATGTATTTTTCTCTTGTAGTAATATTTCTTTCTGGCCCGTGCTGCTAATGAAACATTAGTAATGCAGGGTCCATTAAAAAGCCGACAAGTGAGTCCAATACTGTTGGGCCCGTAATTGATAATTTCTTTGTAGACCAAATCTGTGGTCTACAGTCAGCCCGAACAGAAACAATAAAATTAAAGGAGGAAAAAAAAACCCGGTGACTGGATTGTGAGTGTGAAGCGACATCCAAACTTTTTAAAAATAAAAAGAAAGCAGGTCTCATATTTATCCTTTGAAACAAGGAAGAAAATGCAAATTCATATGTTTGAAGGGATACTGGGAAGTAAAAGGAAAAATGTAACGTTATGGGGTATTCACAAAGTGTGTAAGAGACAATGATACTTTCACCTAGTATTCCATAATATAATGTCATGTGAGATTGCCACTGTTAAGAATATATTGTCGGCCTCTTATCTACGAGGCATGATTCTTTTATTCAGATATAATACATCTAAACTTAAAATCACTGTCCAAAGTTTGTTTCTCGTTGTATGCCTGGGTGCTGGCCGTGTCTGTCACTAGTAAATATATATACATATATATTGTTGATGGATGATTAGGTGACGAATGCAAAAGTCACATGAGCTGCAGCTTTTCATGCATGATAACCTACAGAACTTTTGGCTAGTTAATGTACCAAAAGTATTCTTATCCTTAGGCTGCAATTAATTCATAGTTTAGCCAATAAGGTGGGAATATGAGGTCGGCCTAATAACCCTTCATGTAATTCCCATGTAAAAAGAAAAAATCCTTTCATAGCGGCCTCTAAATCATTAAAAAAAAAGGAATAAAAATATAATCTTTAACTGTTGATTTTTAAAATGATAACTGAATATTTCATTTATCCAATTTAACAAATAAAGTATATGCGGCTCTAAGTCAAGTCCTAAAAAAGATCAGGAAAAAACCTTTGGACTAGCAGCGTAATGTTTCCGCATGCTTCCGAGAAGATGGCCATGTCAAACACTACTAACTGCAATGGGGTTAGGGGAGAAAACATTAAGAAACGGCTTTGCTGCACATCTGTAAATTTCCTTTTTAATTCTGTCAAATGATCACTTAAACTGCAATAGCAAGAACATGTAGCAACAGGTCTACAGTTCTATTTAGAATTGTAAATGTCGTCAACATAAGTTAAAAAAACACAAACAAGAGTCAGTATTTTCACTACCAGGGTTGTCATTAAACCACTCTAAGCTAAGGAAAAATAGAGATATTTTACAAACTAACTATTATGTATTTATGTAGCCTAATAACAACTGAATGATGCCACTCTGAAAGTAATAACAGCAGCATCCTTCCACCTTTGACTAATAAATGCTTTACAAAGCTGCAACTTTGGTTCTTAATTAAACTTACCCCATGTCAATTCTTTGTTTTAAGAGAGAACAATGCAGATAAACATAACCTTTGAAGATTCCTTGCGGTTCCGTGAAACTCACTGCAATCCCAAAATTAATCAGAAAGGGGAGAGAGAGAGAGAGAGAAGCCTAAGGGAATATGTGCCTGATCTACATGAGTTTCTTGCTATAATCAAAATCAGAAATAGCAAATTGTTTATAGCATGAAAGGCTAGACAAACTGGACAACCCCTAATCATGCAGATTCAATCAGAATGAATAATTAAGATGCTGCCACCTGATAGCAGTTAAACACAAGTTAAATCCACAACAGGACTTGTTTCTGACTTGATTTCCATATGGTCCATCCCCTGGAAAATCAGAATGAACTGAAGTTAAGCAAGTCACAACTTCATTTAGAAATGCCATGATAAGGAAACAGAGTATGAAATGAAGCATCGACAGACGCAAGTTATTTCTTTAAGGAAAAAAAAAAACTGTATAAAAGTTTTGCAGAAAAAAATATCTGTATTGGTTACTCATCAGTTATTAGCACAATGTCTCTGGGCTGAAAAAGGGTGCAACAAAAAAATGAAATATTGAAAAACTCTTGAAGAATTTTTTTTTTTATATTCTAACCAATGTTGAAAAAGGTTGTTCCACTTCAAGTTTCAGATGCATTGGGTAGGTCTGAAGCTGCACCTCTTGACTTTGAGAAACTTGCTTAACAGAGGGACCAGTTGAGTCAGGCTGAATATGTTGGCTAGGATTTTGCACCTTTTGTTGCTTCTGCAACAGTTTCTCAAATAATGCAAATTCCTCTGGTTTATTCCACTACAACACAAGTTTTAAGTAGATTGCTAAAGTTGCTTGGAAAGAGAATTTACAATCAGCATAATGCAACAACGGGATAATGCATGAAACTTACTCTGCTTTCACAAGTGACACAATTATAGTAATACTTGTTTCCCTCAGGGCAGGTGTGTTCACTCCAATCAGACTCTTGCAAAGCCACTGTCTCAAGACTTTGGGGGACTATCGGCACAACTGAAGTAGCAGCAATTGGCTGGCTACTTCCAGTCTGTGGAGACTGGAGAAATATGATAAATTGAAGTCAAATATTTAACTAGCAGCACATTATCGTAAGGGGAGAAAATAAACAGAGAAAAGGGAATAAGAAGATAGTTGTGTCAACACTTTTGAAGGGGATCCTTTTGACAAGGGGACTACCAGTCAGGTATAACAACAACATATCATTCTTCATAGAACAAAGAATAAGCAGGAAATTATGCATATGACATGATAACTACATCTATTTTCTATTCGGAGTTCAAGAGTTCTTTTCTATTGCTTGAGATTGTAGAGGCTTTAAGAATTTGAAAAAGTCCTTACTTTTCTTAGGAATACAACATTCTGAAGAATTCTCAGATCTCCTTGTGGAATCATAATTGTTGCTAATTTACAGTGTAGCAGAGTATCTATGATGTCAGTAATTAGTATACTGCAGTTTCGCTTTTAGACAAGTAGGGTATGGAAAATGTTTATCCACCAAAAGGGGCATGGATTCATATAAGAAGATAGACTATGAGTAATAATACCACCTGCAGTACCTCTGTTAGTCCAAAGCATAGTAGCAACGACAGATAAAAGCTCCAATGATAGATTGGACTCTCTAGCCACCTTTGTGCTCAGCATTTAAATTTTCTAGACTTCTAGTAACAAAATAATAAAATGAAAATATTTTGATCACTAAATTTATAAAATAAACCTTTGTACCTCTAGCTTGGGGACATTCCCATTCTGCTGGGATGGAACTTGTGATGCTGGTGGTATAAGAGGCTGCTGTTTCTGCTCAGAATCAGCTGGGTGAGATGATTGAGAACTTCCCTGTAGAGTTTGTGTTTGCTGTGATGGCAGTGAAGTTGGTTGTGAGTGTGCTTGCTGAACTGGAGGATATGATTGATAAGTAACATGACATGCTGCAACTTGAGGGTTTGCCCAATGAGAAACACCCTGTGGTTGTGGATTTGTAGAAATGTGCTGCCCGGGATATGATGCATTGGGCGGTATATGTCCTGCCATAGAATCACCAAGATTTGGCATAGATCTGGAACAAGCAAACAACAAATAGAAAGTCCATCAAATTTATTGAACATGAATAAAATGCTAAAAAGCAAAAAAAGAAAAAATTAAGGGGAAAGAACTTACCTCATAGCCAATTCTTGAAGATGTGGGCCAGAAGGCATGCTATTAAAAGCATAATTGCCTCTGGAAACAGAGCAAGTTGGAGCAATATGTCAACATAGTTTAACCATGAAAGAGTAAGTTGTAATAAAGCATACAGTTGCAAGCCCAATGAGACAATAAATCATGTTTCTATAATTCCACCAACAACTCAACATCTATTTTTGGACATCTCAATGGTTTCAAGTACACCAACCCTATCAGAAAATTATCGGCCAAATTATTAAAGCAATTTTAAAAGCCAAATACAAGTAGAACTAACAGTGCAAAAAAGTGTTGCTAAATTGCAGGTTGAAATATCCAACTAGAAAGCCTGATATGAAGGTCTATTGTAATTAAATGTCAATCAGTTAGGTGGCCAATGTCTGGCACGAGTCAAAATGCAATTCATTCATAACCTGTTAGTAACAAACAAAACATCAATGTACGGTTCTAACTACAATGAAACAAAGAAAGCATCCAGGAAGAAACCTTGGTTCCCCATTCCGAGGTCTCTTTGGATTTGCAGATCGAACAATCAATGGCTGGTCACAACCCTAATAAAGCCAAGGAGATAAGAACAGAACAGCTAAATCAGTACTCTTCATTAGCATAAGCTGATATAGACATGACAAAATGATAATTTATAAGCATTACTTTCATGGTGAAAATTCCGCTTAATCCTCTGATAGCTGCCTGAGCCATATCTCTTTGAGAAAATTGGACAAATCCACATCCTTCATAAAAGTATAAACGTCTATTTCAGAAGCAGCCATAGTTAAACCCTCATAACATTTAACTATTGCAATGATTCAACAGGGAGAAAAGCGGTTAAAGCATGCAATGCTAAAGAAATCAAGACAAGATGATAAAGCAAACAATAGGATGAGTTTTAATCTTAGAGCATAAACTTTTAATGAAGCAGTTTTTAGAGATAAAGAAGAACCACAGACCACACAAGATAACACATAAAATAGTAATGATGCCTACATTTATTGATAAAACGTGGAGCATCATTATGATTATTTATACACTTTTTGATTAATCAAAGCGAAAACAAGCAGATAATATTTTCAAGAAAAGAAAGAAGGAAGTAATTAAACAGGGTTGCTTTTGAGAATTAGTACCATAAGTGTCACGAAAACAGAGTCAAAGAAACTGTCCTAAAAATGGAAAAGGATACAACTAAATAAAACATTCAACATTCAATTGTAAAACTGCAGCTAATTTGATGACATCAAAATGGCAGATAAAGCAAATTATCATCTCCAATATGTCCATTCTAAGAAAGCAGGTCTGAAATTGATAGTAAAGAAAGAGATGACTAAGAATGATAAGAACAAACCGCGGTGTTCTCTGTGCTCGTCACGCATAATGAAGACGTCTAGAACATGACCATAGTGAGAAAATATCTGAAAGAAGAATTATTTGCTGAATACAACTCAAAACACAACTAGGAAATTTAATTAACCAATATTGACTGAGGGAACAAAATAGGTGTAGTATAGAGATAAGAATGGAAAAAATAAAAATCAGGTTTTACAATCAAATGCCCAATCCAGCATGCCATGAGTCAGGCTTTAAAGAATTGAAATGCATACATACACATTAATGCAATCATATAAGTAACCTAAGCAGAATAATGTAACTCTGTCATCAAATATAAAATGTGCCAATAGAATCCATCATGCATGCAAGCAACTAAAAATGCATCTTATTACTGTTTGCAGGCTGCTTCATGCATAACACAAAATTCTTACGGTCAAACATAAACAGCATATCTTCTCATCTGAAGGGATTAAACCAGTGCTAGGGAATGAAATATAAAGACATACATTAGGTAATAGCTAAAACCCTCGGGCAGAATGGCAATCTCTAGTGTCTACATCCAGTCCATACCCCTCCCCCCTACTCTCTTTCTCTGCCTTAAATCTCTCTTATAATCTTGGATGTCAGATTAGACTTAAGAAATAGTACTCAAGCAGGAGGAATGAAATTATTTGGTACAGATGAAAGCAAATTAAGCATCAACTCTCAAGTGTATTCAGAACATACTTCTTCAATCTCCCTTTTAGAAGCTTGTTTATTTAGGCAACCCACATATAATTTGTCTGGAAGTGGCCCTACCACAGAAACAAACAAATAACTGAGAACAAAATAGACAAGACAAAAATCAAAACTGTATTGCAATTTTTTAAAATTCTGGCATCACCAAAAAGTTTTGAAAAGTAGCAAGCATTCCCGAAAGTTTCCTACTTCTCCTTTCCTCACTTTAGTGCATTTAACTGTTTGCTTGCAGCAAGAAATCTTATTATCCTCAAAACCTAAAAGTCTGTTCATTTGGTTATCTCGTGAACATAAATCTCCTGTCTCTAGCAGAATTTAACTTCTAAATATGTATAAAAGTTGACATGTTTTCAAGGTGTTAAATGCAATATATAGAATAGTGACCAAGGTCTACAAGGAATACATATAAGTTCTAAAAGGTAAACACTTACCAGGCCGGTCTCGTTCAGCATCAGCATATCTGACTTTGATGGTAGTCGATTCCTGGGAAAACCAAATTTACTAAATGGTGATCCTAACCACAAAACTTTAACCAATATCCATGGAATTTCCTTATCTGACTGCAAATAAAGAACTTACCCCAGGAAACATATACCGATTGTTTAAAGCTGCAATAGCTCTCTCAGCTTCCTCAAACATTGCATATTTCACAAAACAATATCCTAAAAGCAGCACAGTTTACATGCACGTGAATAACATTACAGAGCAAATTATTATCTATTGCAACTTTAAAGGTCTATGACAAACAAGTGTCGGCATTCCATTTGCTGAAAGCAGCCACTTTGTTGATAACAAAACTAATTTCGCTTAAAAATAAAATCACAACTCACTCTAGCATATAAAAGATTGTATACCATGTCGTTCACCAGTTTTCTTATCCTTTGGTTGAATCACCTCAACAACATTTCCATGTTCTTGAAACATGAAGCGGATCTAACCAAAAAAAGAAAAACAGTTACACCAAAGGCTCAGTGAACTACCAAAGAGTTATATTAGGAACTAATAGCTATAACAAAAATAATCCCCTTACGCAAACACATTTTACTAATGGATTCAAGGAAGCCAGTAACCGATACTACAATGACTAAAAAAATTGCAAAGAAAATCATAATGGCTTACGGATTCTTCAGTTGCAGTTTTTGGAACCGTTGCTATATATAGTTTTGCTAGACTGCTTCCTTCGTTATGGTCTAAATTTTATTTAAGAGGAATGAAAAAAATATAAGAGTTCTGTAACTTCCAAAAAAAGGTTCATAAATTGTAAAAACAATAATATAAAGAATTCCAAGAAAAAAAAAAGAAGAAGAAAAGGGGCAAATAGGCACAGTCGAAGTGAGCTTAAATCCTAATGAAAGGAAAAAAAAGAAGTTAAAATATGAATGGGTAATGTTACGCTGTTACCAGGAGAGGCTCCTCGGCCAGAATCGTGAAACCCTCTTTTTCGACCGGCATTGGGACCGTTGCCACCGTTGGACCAGAACGCGTCGTTTTGTTCACTGATCGGTTGCTGGTGCTGCTCCGGGAAGCGTTCAAAGTGATGCTGATTGCCAGGCTGGTGTTCAAATTGCTGCTGACTAGACTGGTGTTCAAATTGCTGCTGGGTAGGCCGGTGATCGAATTGCTGCTGGTTAGGCCGGTGCTCGAATGGCTGTTGGTTAGGCCGGTGTTCGAATGGTTGTTGGTTAGGCCGGTGATCAAATTGCTGTTGGGTAGGCCGGTGTTCGAATGGCTGTTGGGTAGGCCGGTGATCGAATTGCTGCTGGGCCGGCAGATGATCGAATTGCTGCTGGGTAGGGCAATAGTCGAATTGCTGGGGGTTATGGTGGTGGTTGTAAGGATGATAGTGGTGTTGATGGTGGTAGTCGGGAGGGAAATTAGGTCTTTGGGCATTGGTATACCAAGGAGTAGGATTTAAGGGCGGGTGATCGTTGAAACGTTCTCCGCGATCTCTGTGTCTCTCCATCTATTCAGACGATTGGTTCAAAACCCTAGCAGGGATAATATAAACAGTGAAGTAAAGGAGGAGGAGGAAAAAGAAGAGTAGAAAAAAGCTGAACTGTTTTTACTGTTTTATGAGAAACCCAACTCTGCATAGTAAATATGTTTTTGTTTCTTAACGAGATAAAATTAAGGTATAATTATTTAAAATACCCTCAACGTCTAGGAGTTTTTGTGTTTGAGCCATTGACCTTTTTTTTTGGATTAATGCCCTCAAGTTACAATTTTTCTAGAAATCATCTCAATTTTAATAGTAGACATGAGTTGATCGTCAGTCAAGCCATGATGACATGTAAAAAAATAATTAAATATGAAATTAAAAAAGAAATAAATAATTTGTAAAAAAAATTATAGGTAAAATTAAAACATATCGTTAAATCCTTAACCCTTATTCCCAAATCGTGAAATCCCTAAAATTATTACGATCAAAATCCTTCAGCGATCTCCAATCTTCAAGAAATCACTATCTCTTAAGAAACCCGGATTGAAATCCTTCTCCTCTCATTATCTCAATTTACCATAAACCTTAGGAAATTGTTATTCTTCTTCTTCCTTGTCGTTCAAAATCATGGATTTGGGAAATTTGTTCAAATCTGAATCATACAGTTCGAATAGCCAACTTAGAGAATAGGTATCGCATGGTTCAAGGAAAAAATCGAGGTATTCAAATATTAGTACTTCATCACGAATGGAGCATGTGTATAATGGGGAAGTAGTAAAATGTTACTGCAAGAAGTTAGCTCCAAGAGACACTTCATAGAGCAATTTAAATCTAGGGAGGAGATTTTATGGATGCTCAGATTTTCGGGTAAGTAACTAATTTTATTTGCTACTTCAGCTTAATTTGGATTATTTCAAAAATTTCCCTAGGTTGAGGGTTTATGATTTAATTTTTTTGTCACTCATTTGGGGTTTGTTTGTAGGACGATGGTTGTGGTTTTTTCAAGTGGTACGATAGGCAAATGTGTGACTGTGTGATTGAATTATTGCGTCAATTGTGTGACAGTGAACGAAATCTTTCAAAGGAGAATTTAGCACTTAGAAAGAAGGTTATGAATTTGGTTGCATTTGATGGTAGCCATAATGGTGGCAGTAGTGCTGTTGACAATGAGGTTGAAAGAGGTAGACTAGTTTGTGGTGTTGAAGGAGAACTAGCATTAAGGAACAAAATGATGACCATGAAGCAAAAAATGAAAGTTATCAAGAAGGAGAAGTCAATGTATAAAATATTATTTTCTTGCTCCATGTTATGTATTCTATGCATCGCCATAGGTTGTTGGCAGTAGTGGTAAGCGGCATATGCAGCTGTTAGTTGGAAATGTTGATTGAATGTAAAGTTTTCCAACATACCTCTATGTTATGTTGTTTATGTAATTTGGAACCTTGATATACATTCTGCTTGTAATTAATGACCAATTTTGGTTGTTGTCTATGTAATTTATTTTAACATAGTAAATAATGCAATGGAAAAAATATAAGACTGAAAAACATCCCACATTTAATCATATAATTTCCCCATTGCAATTAGGATAAAATGTACTTTACAAAAGCATTCCAAAAGTAATGATTTAGCCTACACACCATTTATGCTATACCAGCCAAAAACAAGTTTGATTTAATAGATATAATATACTATTATAAGTGACAAAGAAGAAGGTTGTAGGCTCAAAATGTGACAAAGCAGGGGAGATTATAGCAATTGGCAACTATTTCTTCGATGAATTACTCATGTTTCCTGTAACCGATTCTTGTGTTCCCAGATGGTCGAGAGGAGCCTTTCTCTTATTTTTTGGCGACTTGGGCATCGAAGAAGATTGTCTACTACTATCCTTACTTGAACCTATCACCATGCTCCTTATGGTTATACCAAATTGTAAAAGTGTTTTAAGTTGATCAGAACAATATACAATATTGTTGGTTGGGAGATCAATTGTAAAAGGAAGAAAACTCACATAAAATGTTTGATTCATAGTATTCAAGTCTATATACAACCCTATTCCATGTAATTTTTTCTTTTTTGGATTACTTTCCCTTAGGAGGTAGTTGACTTTTTAATGAGAGATTTCTCATTTTGTTTGGGTGGTTGTGCAGCTTGCTGCAAAACATGGATCATAATAAAAGTGATTAGATAGAATAAAATTTAATCAATTTATATAACGGAAGAACAACATTGTACATGTTTAGCATGTTCGTTTCCTTGTGTGCAAGACTGCTTGTTATGGCCATGTTGGCCATATTGAGTACATATCATGATTAGACCTTTCCTACTCAAGTGGCCAGACTTCAATTTCTTTGGTTCATCTTTGGCCATTCTTCTATTCTTTTTTGGCCTCCCATGCATCTTCCTTTCAATAGGAGGTAGCACTGGCTCAATACCAATTTTTGCCCAATCATATGGCCCCTTTATGAGCTGCATTAGAAATGAGTAAGCTTTCTTGTAGGTTTCTATGTGATAATAGTCATGCAGATAGTCATCTGGCTGAAGCCCTAGATGATACATGGTAGCACATGGAATCCCACTAATCTGCTAACTTCTACAACTACATGTCCTTTGACTTAGGTCCACTATATATTGATAACTTTTTTTTCTCATCTCATATCCATTTTCACCATTCTATATCAATTGCCACTCTACACAGTCCTTTTTGTTGGCATCAAACTTAGCTTTCACCAGTGGACCATAATTTTGTTTCTATCCATTAGATAACTTCTTTTTTTGTACTATCCTAGTCATCATCTTGGTTCCAATATCCTAAAGCATTCTGATAATACTTTTAAACCTAGCTTCAAAAATGCTCGAATTAAAGGCTTCACATAGATTGTTGTCAACTAGATTTGATTTAGAAGTAGCCCCAAAAAAAGACCTGGTTCACATCTTTGGAGACTTTCTCATCAAGTTATCATAAGCATCCTTATCTTTCTTCTCTAGTGCTGCACATAGTTCCCCCACTCCCTCTCAATCGTGGATTTCTTAATTTTCCAAAAATTAATCTCAAAAGATTTCCCTAGCTTCTTCCTTGACCAATTTGCAAACACATGCCTCTCACAATTCCTATGCTCTATCCTTGTCAGTATGTCAGAAATCGCAATTTCAAGACCCTATTTGTGTCATAATGAACCAGATAGATTGCTAGAAATATTTGGTTAATTATAATTAACATAATAATAAGACAATACCAAGCCCAAATGAGTTAATTAACTAACCTTTTATTGGTCACTAATACCCATAAACATTTTCCAAGCCCAAATCAACCGATAGAAGATTGAGAAACCAAACCCACAGATCAATGCAATCCACTTCAACCACATCCCATGCAATAGGAAACATCTGGTTATTTGCATCCCTTCTAACAACTGTGAGAAATTCACTCTTAAATGGGCCTTTTCGGAAACAACTGCCTAGCCCAATGAGTGGCCTACACCCCGCTTTCTGACCTCTCTTTAGTCATCAAAAGATATATAAAACCTCTTAAAATGAGGAGGGGAGTCTGCTATCACCCTTTGAACAACCACTTTTATTGTGCTGCTTGGCATCCTTGACCTTAACTCTTGAGCATAGTTCTATAACAAGCCAATTTTTTTCTTGGAATTCCCAACTATTTTCTTGGCTCTGTAACAATATTCAATGCTCACATTTACATGCATCTCTGAAGCACATATTCTTTGAATTTCTCTCAGCTTCATTTTAAGGCGATCCTTGATAGTTGCTTTGAAATGTTGGGCAATCATAGCAACAGTCACAATTTTGTTCTTAAAACTAACTAAACAATTTAGCTTCTCCTGAAAAGTCTTAATCTGCAAACACTTAGCAACAAGATGTAGCTAGCCAAAATTCTCTATGGACAGTTAGGGAAAGCAATGGACTTCACAACAACCCTTTTCGGTTCATTCTTAAGAAACTTTAGTTGTCTTTTACAATCTTTAGAGTAGTTTTGAATTGTAGTCCTAAATTGTTTGTTATCATTAAACAATATTCCTAAACTAAATTTTTGCCTATTCGACGGTCATTGTATAGGGGAAACTTGCTTCACATTCTCTCACCATCTTTATGTTCTTCATCTTTATCTGACCAACCAAGCAGCCATGTTCATCTGAGTCTCATACCTTAGTCTCATTCCTATCCAACACTACCTCTGACTCCTCTTCTCCATGAGTTACAGCAACAACATTGTCCTCTCCAACTAATGTTGCAAAATCAGCAGCATTTTCATGACCAACAGATAATCTAAAACCACTATCATTATCTTCTCCAACTGTTGATCCTAAACTCATATGCCCACCACTTTCCTCACCACCATACTCATCTGCCTCAAACTGCGCAGTAGTCACACCCTCCCCATCAGCTTTTACCTTTTCAACATCACCCTCCCTAACAACTTCTATCCCTTCAACATCACCCTCTTCAGCAGCTTCTACACCTTCAACATCACCCTCCCTAGTAGCTTCTACCCCCTCCCTAGTAGCTTCTACCCTTTCAACAACACCCTCATTAGCAGTTTGTACCCCCTCCCCATCAGTTTCTACCCATTCAACATCACACTCTCCATCAACTTCTTCAACATCACCAAATGTGCTCCATTTTCCTTCATTATTAATTTGATCTAAATAGAGGGGTAATCAATAGTAACATATCATCTACAATGAAAGGGTTGTCCACCCCATGTTCAACATATAAGTTAATCTCCTTAAACTTAACCCAAAAGTCTAACATAACTATTGTGGTAGTGTCATCATAAATCATCCCTAGATTATTTTGCAACCCTATTATACCAGGCTTAAGAAAATATATTAATAGGATAGTGTGAAACCTTAACCCAGTTTTAACTATTTTACATAATTCAAAATATGATATTGTGTTTGGGTCCTCTTTAAGCCTAATCACTTCCCTACCTACATATCTAACATATGGATCTTTTACAAGTGCCCACCCACATGCAAAATAAGGTAATATTCCTCATCACACGACATTTGCAAGCATAAACAAACAATTTACTCAGTAAAAACCAGTAAAAAACAAAATCCAAAACAACGTAGGGACCACTTCTTTGAATACAACAAACAATAAGACATTACTAAAAGTAAACAACACAACACAATAAGTATCCACCCTTTTTGGTATTTAAACATTTTTCAAAAGTTTTTTGCTTGGAATTATTACTTTTCTATGCAGTTCAGTCTCTACATCTTCTGCCCCACTATCGCATCAAATATCGATAGCACTAACAAATTTCAACCACCACTGCAGATTAAAAAACCTATTTTTTTGCCATTGAAATTGTGATTAAAAACCCTAGATTGTCGTCGTAAACCCTTCGATTTTGGGTATCTAAACTATACCAAATTAAAAAAAAAACAAAAACCATAACATTTCCAAAAAAAAAACAAATAAAAGATCACCTACCTTTCAATGTCGATTACGGAGTCTGCCCTAATCGTATAAATCTTTGGCTCCCCTTCCTTTCCTCGAGATTTCTTTTGCAATCGAACTCTTTTGCTATCGCAGATTTTTCGTCCGGGTTAAATCTAAATTACATATAACCTGAGAACTTGAAACAAATGTTATACCTCGCTATAACATGTAAAATCCCTGATCAAGTGCACGTATAACCCTATTGGCAAGCCAAACGTATCCTAACCTTTTACTAAGTTCACACGAGCCTCATTCCCATATATATATGTCATTACCAATCCCTATACATGATCACATAATTCATTTACATGTCCTGTAATCAATTAATTTTCACATTTGTACCCTGTACTATTACATAATAGCCAACATGACAATTCAATCCAGTCCATAATCAACCATGCATGTTAAATTTACTAGAATTCTAATTATATCTAAACCTATATAAGAAATCGAACACAAAATCAAATAATACATAAAATAAGCTAGGAAGTTTGATATGAACTTACCTGTTAAAAATGTGAAAGGAGTGGATACTTAAGGAGTAATATGCAATTTTAGTTTTCCTCGATTAACTCCACTTCTATCCAATTCTTGATCTATACAATTATTTTATATCACCAATCAATACAAAAACATTTTCATACTATACCATGATATGCATGATTTCATATAATTCTATTTTTATTCCCTCATATTTTATATTTTATTTAATTTAGTCTTTGAACTCGAGATAAGCATAACTTTTGATTCCTAGATTCGGATTAAAATCGATTGCATATATTCTTATTAAGGAATTTATACTTTTATTTTTAACATGTTTTTATGAAAGTTTTTACATTTATTCAATTTGGTCCCTAATTTAACAAAGTTGACAATAAGCTAAATTAACTTTACAATCTAGTCCTTTTTCATATTCTAAGCTTAACATCTATCAATTTTAAGCCTAATTCTTCAAGAAATCAACAATGTCAACTTTCTAAAACTTCAACAGTTTACAAATTGGTACATGGGCTAACTAAATTAAGCTGCCATGACCCCAAATCCCAAAGAATTACAACAAAAATGACTTGAATTTACTTACCAAACGAGGGTCGAATGTTTTTGAAATTTCTGTAGGTTTCTCTCTTCCATGGACGACATGAAGAAAGAAAATGAAGAAGATGACATCTTTTCCCACTAATTTAAGTTTTTATACCTTGATTATACCTTAATTAACGTTAATTAATTAACTTAATCTTTAATTAGTTTACCTTAATCATCATTAAATTTGTCAGTGGAAAACAACATCATAATCCACTATATTATGATATAAAATGGTTTATTTACCATTTTAGACCTTTGGTTAATTGCTATTTAGGTCATTAAACCTTTGGCCAGTTCAAAACCTATAGTGTTTGGACTTTTACAATTTAGTCCCTAAGCTTTAATTAACCATTACTTCGACAAAATTACTGGACCAATCTTTAATATATTTTTACATTATCCTTATAGACTCAGTTTACGGAAATGGGGCCTCGAAACTACATTTTCTAATATCACTAAAAATCAGACCATTATAATTATTATAACATATGAAGAATTCCATCAGTGCACTATAGTCGTATACCAATTTTCATATCAATTATAACATATGCATACTCAATTCATATATTAAGACGTCATATTATGATTTCCATTCTCAATTTTATATTTTAGTGCTTAATAAGTGAAGTCGTTCTCATAAATAGATACATAAACATCTAATCAATTCCCCAACAAATGGTGCACAAGCACATGTATAGGTGCATAAAAACGAATCTTTGGTGTGTGAATAACACGACTTAATCCAATTGTACCCTGATGTTGCATAAAGAGCCACAAAAATGAATCTCTTGAGTGCAAAAAGCTAAATCGTAACATAAGAGCTCAAAAAATATCCTACATGTCAACTATACTTGAGAACTATCCAAAATTGTTTAATAGGCCAATTAACATATGTACCTCACAATATCATAAATAAGACCAACAACAACATAATCTTAGAGATAGATGGCATACAACCACAAGTA
Source organism: Gossypium raimondii (assembly GCF_025698545.1). NCBI lineage: Eukaryota > Viridiplantae > Streptophyta > Magnoliopsida > Malvales > Malvaceae > Gossypium > Gossypium raimondii. The sequence continues at coordinate 33,747,145 of NC_068571.1, read as the reverse complement.
ATCATCGCTTTCAATCAACATATCATGATTCATCATTTATACAAGTTCACATGCATCTTATCAAAGTATCTTATCAATATATTTACAATGAAAATAAAATTAAACAACTCAATTTAGATTATAACATAGGATAAATTGAAATTTGTGTTGGGCAAATTGAAACCGCTCAAGCTTCATTGATTTTCTCTTTCCCTCTCACCTTTGAGCTCTCACCAATTTCCTTTACTTTAAAATTGACATCAATATAACAAAACAAGTTAGAACAATAAGAAACAACAATCAATACCTTTTAAATAAAAAAACATGCAATGCAATCAAGCGATGCATTTTTCTACTTCAATGCCCGCTTTTGAGAACTCAGTCGAACCTTACTAAAAATTAAATCTAACTTTGGTTTCATATTTAGGAACTCAAAACTAGCCTTTGAACACCTAACTCTCAGTTGGAAACCTCTATTACCTCACATTCTCTTGAGCACTCAATAATGACAACTTTAAAGAACTAAGTCTAAACTCAAATCAAATCTAATTCCCAACATCCTAATAACATTCTAAACTCATTCACACTATAAATCTAACCTGATAGCATCAAAAACCTCAAGAAATCTCATCTACCTTACACTTACCCTATAAGCAATAACATAGTTGAGAAAAATAAGAAAAATCATTGGAAATCTCTTTTCAAGATTAAGGAATCATAGATTAATGTTAAAATAATCGTTACCTTACTGAAATTTCAAAAAGTAAGGCCAAAATCAATCTCCCTTAACTTATATTTTCTTGCTAAAATGGAGAGAATAGAAAAGAAAAATGAGAAATCATATTTTAATCTTAAAAACATTGATGGTTTTGCTAGAAAAATAAGTTTACATTCCAAGATTTATTGTTAGGAATCAAGAACTTCGAAAATGGTGGAGATATTTGAGAGAATTTTAAGAGAAAATGTGCTTGTTAAAAAAATTAACCATTTAAACCCTTTCAAAAAATTCCAAGAGTCTAATTGCTATTGGACCCTTGGTCAAATTACCTTTTAAAACTCCCAAGTGTTTAAATGTAACTTTTGCTAATTTATAAAAACTACCCAAAATTTTATAAAATTTACAATTTAGTCCTAACCTCACTAATTAAACTAATCATAACACCTTAATCATTGTAATTAACTAGTAAATGATTTACAACTTAATTCAATGGTAATTTTAAAAAACCTCTTGATTTGACTTTTCAAAATAACTCAGTTCACAATTCTAGCCATAAATCAGCTTTTCTAATTCTTAAAAAAATCTAAGGCTTTACACTAGCGGGACTTTATCATTCACAACAACTATAAACAACTAGAATTTACTTTTGATATAAATAGAACTTGGGAACACATTAAGAAACAATCAAGAGATATCCAAATACTCAAGCAAGCAAATTAGTAAAAAAATCTTCTAATTCTTCATCTTTTCTTGTACGTAGTTTATTGGGCTTTATTTAAAATCATTGTACAAGGTTTTTGTTAATGGTTAATTTTGTGAACACTTGCCTATTAGAGGTTCATCATTTGTTTGCTCAAATCTTCTCTTTGTATTAAAGAGTGCACTTAAGATTTTTAAGTAGAAAACCTTAGAGTGATTAGGGGTTCTAGTTTAGCATTGAAATCTAAGGGGGATGCTTCTATCTTAGCATAAATAAGATATAGGAATTGTAAATGTTATATCTTTTCCTTGAAAGGTATCAATTCAAATTAGTGAATTAATAAAATCATTGACAAGTGAGGCTAAGGGCGTTTGAGGCCGAATCATTATACATCATTGTGTCAATCTTTTTGAAAAGAATTTTAAATTACCAATTTACCTTCTCTTAATAATATCCAATCCCTTGAGGTTTTTCACTTTCAAACTACGAAATCAACATATTTAGCCTAACTTTCACTCCCAGATACATTGATCCGACATTTATTGTTGGGTCGCCCAACTATCTGATCTAAGTGACTCTCCCACCTATAAATTCTCCATACCAAAGTCCCTTTTTTGAACCTAAATTTTCAAATTGTAAAATGGTTGTCTTAATATTAAAAGATGAGTACATAACTTCTTTTGTCACAATCATGGTAAATTTTCAAATTTATTTTTTATTGTGTTATTATTAAATTCTATTTTAATTGCAGCAAGTTAAAATATTAATATTTTTTTGATTATTAGCAATTTAAAGATTAACTTATTCTAGCCAGTCATAATATAAATTTATGTGCATTAAATTATTGAATTAAGTCACACTTAAAGAGAGCTTGTTTATATATGACATCTCAAATGGAAAGTTCCTTTATATGTCAAAGTTTATTATCGTCTTAGTTGAAAGGTAGACGCCTAAAACCAATACTTTTTTCTTATGTGGCAAAGTGATGGCAACGCTAAAAGATGCAACTCTATTGATGGATCTTCTAATTGATAGAAGATCAACATAAAAATATAGTTCATTTGTGCTACATGAAGTACTCTTATCATTGGGTGCATTTCTTGATAATAGAATTGATTTCAATGGATGTTGAATGAAGTTTAATGGTCAACTAATCAATTTGGCATACTCTACTTGATGCAACTAAGGTTGAGATCAGTCAACATGTCATAGCTTACATACTCTACGTAATTGGACTATATTTAGTGTCTTACTTCGAGTAACTTGAGATATGAGTAAAGTATGTAAATGAGGTCTGAAATGGGAACATAATATTTTTAAAAAAAGACCTATAAACTAAATTGATGTCAAGATAAAAGTTTAATTATAAAAACTAAATTTAACATCTGGCTAAAGGAATTGTTGAGCCTTCAGATTTTGTTGGTCGCCTCGTTAATCAATTCGTGTTCTTCCTAACATGGATGGCTAGAATAGAGAGGAAAAAAATTTTCTAGTAAAGAAGGAGGTAATCCTGTTGAGTGTCTAGAGAGCACCCCATTCAAAAGGGTCTTCAGAAATGTATATAAGGTGGGTTTTCGGGTCAGATTCTAGGTCATCAGAATGGATCGAACTTCAAGTAGGGTTATGATATATTTTATTATAATTCTATAACAATTTTTCCCCTACCTTGTTGAAGAAGAGTTATAAAATGACTCTTTTAAGACAAATTTACACGTGTAAAACGTGTAATTGGGGGCTTACTACATAAGTTTTAACTTAAAACTTTACTGAGTAAGTTTTGTTGTCTGATAGTGAGGTATAGAAGTTAAAGGTTATCTGAGAAATGGTTTTAAGGAAATGAACCTTGTTGTAGAATACTGCAAACTATATCTGAAGAAATGTTACGAAATGTATTGTAGAATACTGCAAACTGTATTGTAATCCATAATATTCTAAAAATTTTGTATGCAAGAGGTCATGATCGTAAATCAGCGGACGTGAGATTTGTGAAATCCCGTAAGTAAAAGGTCGTGATCGTAAATCAGCGAACTGATTAAGTGGAGTCGCGATTGTAAATCAACGAACTGTTTAAAAAGTGATCATGATCGTAAATCAATGAATTGAAGATGTGATCGTAAATTAGCGAGCTTTAAAAATGATAGTCGTGATCATAAATCAGCGAACTGTTTAAGTGAAGTCGCTACCGTAAATTGATGAACTCTTTTTGAAGTGTTTGTGATCGTAAATCAATAAACTAAAGTTGTAATTATAAATCAACGAGCTTTAAAAATGACAGTCGTGATCGTAAATCAGCTAACTATTTAAGTGGAGTCGCAATCGTAAATCGATGAACTGTTTAAGAAGTGATCATGATCGTAAGTCGATGAACTGAAGCTATGATCGTAAGTCAACGAGCTTTAAAAATGACAGTTGTGATTATAAATCGGTGAATCGTTTAAGTGGAGTAGCAATCGTAAATTGGCAAACTCTTTATGAAGTGTTCATAATCGTAAATCAATAAACTAAAATCATAATAGTAAATCATCGAGCTTTAAAAATGACAATCATGATCGTAAATCAGCGAACTGTTTAAGTGGAGTGTTGATCGTAAATCGAAGAACTCTTTATGAAGTGTTTACGATCGTAAATTAATGAACTGAAGTCGTGATTGTAAATCGACAAGCTTTAAAAATGACAATCAGGATTGTAAATCGAAGTACTGTTAGAAAATCGAAGGTCGTGATCGTAAATCAGCGGACTGTAAGAAAGTCGAAGGTCGTGAATGTATTTTCTCTACCTATTTCAACATACTATCCTTAAACTTTAGTATGAACATGGATAATAATATCCATCATCAATTAATATAAGAGCACCAATTTAAGCAAAACCAAAACTCCTAAAACTATATCTAATTCTCATCGTCACTAGTGATATGGGAATCCTATAATACAAATCTCACATGTAATTTTATAAACAAACCAGTAAAACCAGAAAATTTTATGGACTAGATAACATAAAAAAATTAACAACTCTTGTGATGGGATTTCACAAAATGCTAGTATATACAATATGATATACATAACATAATATTGAAAATGGTAAAGATCACTTAAAATATTCTTCATAACAATGTCTTATCAGGAAACTCTTAATGGTTGATAAGAACCTTTAAAATATGATATAGTGGGATTTACATACAATGTGATACGCAATAGCTTACATAGTTACGATGTGCTGCAGGCGATTGATAGGAGAAGAACTATCTGGTTTAAGCATCAATGATCTACAGAACCTCAGAAGAATAATGCACTAAAAATACAATGAAGTTGGGGTGATTCTTCCATTCATTACAATTTTCAAAGCTTATTTGACTTTACTGCTCTTCTCGGAAGGCAAAAGAAGGAATCGCTTAAAACCCCAAAAAATAGTCCCAATTTGATAAATCATTATTTTGGGGAGGGACGAAAAAGAGTCCCGACAGGATTTTTAGTGGTCGAGGGAGAAAAGTAACGGTTATGTTAGTGGTTTTCGGCAAGGAGGAGGCTATCAAACAGTGATGGCATTTTATGATGTGCTTTGTGTAGATTGATATGGGGCCAGTGTCTGATGGGTTAGTTTGGTTGCATGCAGAGGCTAATAATGGGTTCAATGGTAAGAAAGTTGTTGATCGGTGGTCGTTAATGTCGTCAAAGGGTGATGATGCTAGATATCGAATGATGATGGGTTTTGGAATTATCCGATGGTGCTCGATCCACGTTCACCGTACCAATTGTTGAGCTTTTAGATTTGGTTGGTCGCCCCATTGGTTAGTTCTTTTTCTTCCTGACATGGATGGTTAGAGTAAAGAGGAAGAATATTTTCAGGTGAAGAAGAAGGTAATCCCGTAGAGTGTTTGAAGAGCACCCCCTTCAAGAGGGTTTTTAGAAATGTATATAAAAGGATTTTTCAGGTCAAATTTCAAGTCACCGATCGGACTTCAGTTCATGTTATGATATATTTTATTATAATCTTATAGCAAGAATAATTAGTTTAAGTGAAATTTATTTCTCTTCTATTAAGTTTAGAAGAAAAATAGTATGGTGGATGTTACGGTCGACACAAGTCCACTATTGGTATGCTTGTAGATGGTGGGTTTTAGAGAAATCCATTTCTCTTTCCATTTTTTTTCTTATTTAGTGATCCTTTTTCTATCGAAATAGAAAAAATTACTTCATTCCATTTCTTCTTATCAATCACTTCAAGCCCTAAAGGAAAGGTAGTAAACCATATTAAAGATTCAAATTTCCATTATTAAAATGTTCTTAATCATGAGAGCTTGAGAAATCAAAAGAGAATCAATGCTGAAGTAGTTACGCTTAAAATCACTTTAGAGCTTCTTATGAAGGAAGTGAGGAGGGTTTTTCCTATTATTATTAACTATGTTGAAATAGTAAGAATTTGTATAGAAAATGATGAATTGATGAGTAACATTTGTTAGGTCTATAAGAGGAACCTACAAGTTCAAGAAATAAGGAGAGAAAGGGAAATAAAAAAAGAGTAAAGTAAGATTGGATGGATTAATCTTGTATTAGTGAATTATATTTTTGAAAACTTGGTTTATTGCTGATGGTTCGACCCCCGTAGAATTGAACTCAGAACAAGCCAAAACACATAATTTTATTTTCCTTTCAATGTAAATTCCAAAATATAATGTATAGGATAGTATAAAAAGATATGAATTTTAAAATTTAAATAAGCCCTAAAAATGAATGGATTCTCTCTGTGAGACTATCGTTTCTGTTGTTTATTTCAAGGAAGGTGAAATCCCTACGAAAGTACGTTTTAGGGATAAAGATGAGAATGGGAGTATGGATTTAGCGGCAGATTAGATTGAGAATACAAAAAATTCTTGGAAAGACAAATTAATAGGTTATTCTTATAGATCTGCTGGGTTCGTTTTAGAGTCAAATGAGGATTTCGAATTGTTGGCAGGCAATGGTATTCCATTAATCAAATTCTCTGACAGAATCCAACATATTCATATTCGGGACATGGAAAATACTGTAATTTTGATGCTCTTGGGTCGCAATATTGGTTTCTCGATCCTTCATAATAAAATCTATAACCTTTGGAAGCCTTCTGCACCATTCCATCTGATGGACATTGAGAATGATTACTTCTTAGCCAGATTGGATAATAAGGTTGACTGCAAAAAGGTTCTATCGAGGGGCTGTGGATTATTTTTGTCAGTATTTGACTGTGCAACCATGGACGGTTTCGTTCGATCTGGAACAAAAATTTTCGAGCGTGGTTATGGCATGGATTAAACTCCCAGGGTTGCTAGGATATATGTATATACATAATATTTTAATGGAAATAGTGGGCCTGGTGGGTAAAGTGGCCAAACTAGATCTGAATCCTGATAATAGAACAAAAGGAAGATTCACTCGCTTGGTAGTGTACATTAATCAAGACATGTCCTTGGTATCCCATATTTTAATCAACGGTAAGTTACAAAAAGTTGAGTATGAGTTTTTACTAACGGTGTGTTGTCATTGTGGAAGATACGGCTATCTGAAGGAGGTTTGCCCTTCTAGGGTCTCTGAACCCAGCTCTGTAAAACAGCCACCGCCGTCTAGTACCTTGATAGAAGTGGGAAAAATTATCGTTAATAGTTCGGAGGAGACTGGCGAAACTTACGAGCCTTGGATGCTAGTTGAAAATAAATCCAGGAGGAAAACAAGGGATCTTTCAAAGATTGAGGCGAAAATCACGACAAAAAATAATGAAGCCTCTCGTTACAGAGCTTTAATTGAAACATATCACAATTCTGGAAGCAAATCTGGAGCAGAAGATTAAAAGATGGAAGCTAGGAGTAATAAAGTAAGAGATTTCGTCGGGGATAATCAAGGGCATGATCTTTTCCACGTGATTGGAGACCGGATGGCAACCAGGGGTCAACAACAAAGTCCCCTTAAGGAAATAGATTTTAAAATTATAATTAATCCAGTTGGTTTTAAAAAGACCGTCAAGGGCTTGGAAGTTGGGTTTGTCTAGTCCAGAAACCAGGTTGCTCATTCAAGCCCAATAGAAGTTAGGCGTTCCTTGACCCATAGAACGAATAATCTGCAGTTGGTTAATTTATCAAGCCAGGCTACTGGGTCGTCTTCCGGGCCAGATGCTAGGAAAACTTCACCCGTTCGAAGTTATGTAAGTGAGGCTATTGGTCGGCGGAAATCATTTGTTACAAGGGTTCCTGTTAGCGAACTCAATGTTTGAACAGGTGAGGGTGAGATTCCAGACTCGGGATTGGGCTCTTTCAATGTCGACAGTGATAGTGTCCCAGAGCTCCCAACCAAACCAACTTGTTCGATGATAAGTCTAGTGGAAGCTCTAGTCGTCGTCTCCACTGGAGGGCCGAACCCTAGCAGACACATGACAACTTTCAAACTCACTGTCCCAGTCGACGACGCCCTGTCGGAGGGGACCAAAGTTTCAGATTCGGGGGCTGCTAGATCAAGAAATCCGGGGAGAATGATGGGAGGTGTAGAATGGGAGTAAAAAGAAATTGCTCAAGTATATTTGATGCAAAAGATACTGTTATATACAAGTGGAAAATGAAAAATAACAGAAAGAAGATAACAGAAAATATAACTGCTAACTGCTAACTAATTAACGAGATTTTAAATAAAGCTATATAACTAACAGCCTCCCCTCAAGCTGGTGAGTGGATAGGAAACAGTCCCAGCTTGGATAAAATAGACTGAAAAGGAGCAGCAGCAAGGGCTTTAGTGAAAATATCAGCAAGTTGGTCCTTGGAAGAACAAGGAAGTAGTTTAAAAACACCGGACAACACATTCTCACGAACAAGATGACAGTCAAGTTCGATGTGTTTAGTACGTTCATGAAATGTAGGATTTGCAACAATTTGAAGAGCAGAACTGTTGTCACAAAACAGAGTAGTAGGGTCAGAAAGAGATAAGTCCAAGTCACATAGAAGAAACCGAAGCCACTGAATTTCACAAACAGTAGATGCAAGGGCACGATATTCTGCTTCGAAAGAGGATCGAGATACATTGTTTTGCTTATTGGCTTTCCAACTAACAAGAGAATCTCCATAAAAAGGCAATAACCAGTTACAAAACGTCTTGTAAGAGGGCAGCCAGCCCAGCCCGAGTCACTAAAAGCCTTCAGTATAGATGAGGAAGAAGCAGAAAAGAAAAGTCTAAAATCAAGGTAGCCTTTCAGGTAACGGAGAACACGATGAGCAGTTTGAAGATGAGCGACTGTGGGTTGATCCAAAAACTGACTCAACTGCTGAATTGCAAAAGCGATGTCAGGTCTAGTAGAGACAAGATACAATAAACGGCCAATTAGTTTTCTGAAGATAGTATTATCAGGAAGCAATTCTTCAGAAGCATCACAAGGGAGTTTGGTAACCATAGGAGTCATAACAGGCTTACAATCATAGAAGCCAAAGTCAGACAGGAGGTCAAGAGTATACTTTCGTTGACAAAGAGAAATGCCAGCAGAACTGCGAGCAACTTCAAGACCAAGAAAATACTGCAGATCACCTAAATCTTTTATGCTGAAAGTAGAATCCAGAAAGGCTTTACTCGTGTTATTTCATCTAAATGATCACCAGCTAGAATAACATCATCAACATAAACCAGTAAGGCAGTGAAAGAAGTGTCATCCTTTTTAACAAACAATGAGAAATCTGAAGTAAATTGAACATAACCAATAGAAGTGAGAGATGTTGTGAGTTTAGCAAACCACTGGCGACTTGCTTGCTTTAGGCCATATAATGACTTTTACAATTTACAGACCTTATGTGGAGTAGAGGAAGCAAAACCAGGGGGCAAAACTATATAAACCTCTTCAATCAAATCTCCATGCAAAAACGCATTGTTGACATCAAGCTGGTGCAAAAACCAGTTTTTGGAAACAGCAATGGCAATCAATAAATGAACAGTAGTAAGCTTGGCGACAGGGGAAAAAGTATAAAAATAATCGACTCCCTCAATTTGTGTAAATCATTTGGCAACCAAGCGAGCCTTGTAATGCTCAATAGAACCATCAGCTCGATATTTCACTCGATAGACCAATTTATAGCCAATGGCAGTCTTGCCTGGAGGTAAATCCAGAATGATCCAAGTTTTATTTTGTTCAAGAGCAGAAATTTCAGCTTGCATTACTTTTTGCCAGTGGGGAATTTTACTAGCTTGTAAATATGTAGTTGGTATAGAAGAGGCATTAAGAGTAAGAGTAAAGGGTGTAGAGCATTGACGATGATTGGTAGCAGCATTGCTTAAAAGACAGTGATATTGGTCTAAATATGATGGTGGTTTCCTAAGACGAGGTGGCCTAGAGGGTTGCAAGGGTACGGGAGGTGAAACCTGTGGTTTAAGTGGCAAATCATAGGTAATTGAGGGGTCAAAGGTTAATTGTGGGATGGAGGAGGAAGAAGATAGTTGAGAGGAAAAAGGAAAAACAGACTCATGAAAATGAACGTTTCTTGAGACAAAAATGGCATGAGTTGATAGATCAAAAAGAATGTAACCTTTGACATGTGGTGGGAATCCAAGAAAAACACTCTCACGAGCTCGGGGATCAAATTTATGGCGATGAGCAGTAAGGGTGGTTGCAAAACAAAGACAACCAAAAACCCGTAGGTGCTGAAAAGATGGCTTAGTTTGGTATAAATGGTCAAAAGGAGTGGGGTTAGCTAAAAGAGGTGTTGGGGTGCGATTGATAAGAAAAACAGAATGAAGAACAGCTTGTCCCCAAAAATGCTTAGGTAAATTAGCATGAAATAATAGAGCTCGTGAGACATTGAGAATGTGTTGGTGCTTATGTTCAACAAGACCGTTTTGTTGCGGGGTTTCAATACAAGAGGTTTGATGAATAACGCCTTTGGAAGCATAAAAAGCTGGAATGGCAAACTCACTGCCATTGTCAGTTCGAATGACTTTAATTTTGGATGAAAATTGAGTTTCAACAAGGGTGAAAAAATTCTGAATATGGGTACGAACTTCAGATTTTGTTCTTAATAAGATAATCCAAGTAAAGCGACTGAAATCATCAACAATAGTAAGAAAGTAACGATGACCAGTAATAGAAATAATATTGGTTGGGCCCCAAATATCCATATGAACGAGGGCAAATTTTTCATTGGAAACAGAAGTGCTTACAGGAAAGGATATTTTCTTTTGTTTTGCCAAATGACAGGCTTTACAAGGTGCATTATTTGATATGGACAAAGAAGGTATGTAAGGAGAAAGTAGCTTCAATCTGGAGTCAGAAAGATGACTGAGACGAGGATGCCAAAGGGAACATGAAGTGTTGGTAGCTGATAAGGCAATTGGTGTGGTAATAGAGAGAGTTTGAGCTGGTGAGTCCAAAATATAGATACCATATAGAACTTTAGCTGTACCAATCATCTTCAAAGATGGAAGGGCCTGTAAAGAGCAATAAGTTTTGTGAAAAGTAAAGGAGCAAGATAGTGTAGCAGTGAGTTTAGTTACAGATAAAATATTGAAAGTAAATTGGGGAACATAAAGAACATTAGTAATGTATAGGCTATTACTAAAAATGACTGTACCAGAAATTCGTGCACAAACTTTGGTACCATTGGGAAGATTAATATATACTGGTTTAATGGAATGAAAAGAGGCAAAAAAAGATAAAGAGTGTGTAATGTGATCAGTTGCACCAGTATCAATGATCCAATGGTGGGGTTGAAAAGAAAAGAGGTTACCTGAGGATACAGAAGGTTGTAAAGGTAAAGAAGATGCAGTATTGGTAACATGAGTGGGGGAGGTAGAAGAATGAAGCAATGTAATGAGCTGTTGTAACTGATCTTGTGTCAAAGTAACATGAGAATTAGGTGGCAAAATAGCAACAGACTGTGAAGCGTCCAAAGATGGTGCAGCACCATAAGTAGGCACTGTGTGTGCACGAGAAGTTCGACCACGAGACTTGTAACCAGGTGGATAACTATGCTTCTCATAGCATGTATCAACAATATGCCTGGATTTGCCACAAAAGGTGCACTGCCGTGAGTCAGAAATTGATTTCGGCTGAGATTTCCTTGAAGAAGGGTGTTGGCGCAGTGTGTTACTGACAAACAGTTAGGAAGAGCCAACACCAGGTAGGTGACGTTCTTGTTGAATAACCAAAGAAAACGCTTTGTTGATCGTAGGCAACGGACCAATGAGCATGATTTGGGAACGAACAGCAGCAAAACGATCATGGAGACCTTTAAGGAATCGAATCACATAATCATTATCATGATACTTTTGAAGAGTAGCAAAAACACCAGAAGAGCAAGATGTGGGACAAGAACAAACTGGAATTGGTTTAAAATTCATCAATTCATCCTAGAGGATCTTTACTCAGTAAAATAATCAGTGACTGAGCGATCATCTTGTTTGAATGCATTGATTTCTTCTTGAAGATCAGAAATACAGAAAACATCTCCCTGAGAAAAGCGTTCCCGAAGATCGCGCCAAACATCATAAGCAAAATCAAGCCAAAGAACACTGTTCATGATCGAAGGTGAGATGGAATGGTGCAACCAAGAAAGCACCATAGTATTACATCGTTCCCAAGCTGAGTAAAGAGGGTCTGTTCGAAGCGAAACTGTGATGGTGCCATCAACAAACTGGAGCTTGTTCTTGGATAAAAGCGCAATTGTCATTGCTCGAGACCAAGAATGATAATTCAAGCTTGATAGGACGGGAGAAACAAGAACCAAAGCTAGGTTTTCATTTGGATGAAGATAGTATGGACTAGAAGGTAGTGTATGATCATGGAGGGCCATCGTAGGAAAGGAAAATCAAGAAGAAAAAATTGTTTGGAAAACAAGAAAGTACAAGGAATTATAACAGAGAAATATCACATCTGATACCATATAGAATGGAAGTAAAAAGAAATTGCTCAAGTATATTTGATGCAAAAGATACTGTTATATACAAGTGGAAAATGAAAAATAACAGAAGGACGATAACAGAAAATATAACTGCTAACTGCTACCTAATTAACGAGATTTTAAATAAAGCTATATAACTAACAGGAGGGAAAGCAAAGAGTTTTCGAGCTATTAAAAAAATTAACAAAATCACATGGGAAATAGAGCAATTTTAAGGTTAAAAATTCTTCTTAAAATTTGTTATGCTTCTCTATGTCCAGGTTGGTTGAGGCTATTTCGACAAAAAGTATGGAAGAATTGGGCCTAAATGGTTCAAATGCAGCGAAATGACCTCAGGCCTGATTTATAAGCTCTGGGCAGTAAGATCTAATTGTTTTATCATAATTTTATTATTATTTTGATCATATGGATTTAAGTTTAACAATATTTTCTAGGAATTGTCAAAGCTGTGCAAGCAACAAATTTCTTTATGTCTTCCGTGAATTTAATCTTGAGTATATGCCGGATATTGTGACTACTGGAACAAAAAAATTAGCGGTAATAAAGTAAATTTAATTATTGATAAATTGGGTTTTGATTTTTCTCATCGTATTTGAATTTTCAAAAGAAATTTGGGTGGGCTGGAAGGAATTTATTCGGATTATTGTTAGAATCCCTATAATTAAGGATAGAAACCTTACCTTATCACTAGTAGTTCCCTTGTAAATAGAAACTAATCTCAGTTATTGATTCTTAGGAAATTAGGAATTGTTTCCTTTAAAATGAATATTCCTCTCTTTATAATCTGTAAACTAAAGCAGTATAAATATAACATAATATTTTTCCTTTGAGTTTTTTCATGGCATCAGAGCTTTAGGATTCATTCGATCCTATTTTTTTCTCTAATTTCTCTTCCTAAAAATTTCATCGGTTTAGTCCTCCAGTGGGTGATATCAATGAAAATTTCTCTGAAACTGAGACATCACAAATAACTCAGAATATCAATTAGGGAATCACTCAAGGTGAAATTAATTGCTCCCTTATAATCACCAATCATCGGCTAAATGGGAAGAACTTCCTGCAATGGTCTCAATCGGTTCTTATGGTGATTCGTGGTCATGGAAAATTAGGGTACATCAAGGGAGAAATTCCACGACCAACCATAGCTGATCCTATTTATGCCACTTGGGAACTCAGCAATTCAATTGTAATGGCTTGGCTAATCAGTTTGATGGAAGGCCGTATAAGTCGCACTTATCTTTTTTCAAAACTACAAAAGACATGTGGGATGCAGTCAAAGAAAACTAATCAGATCTTGGAAACGCCTCCCAAGTATTTGAGATCAAGCTTAAGTTAAAGGATATCTAACAAGGAACACTCGAGGTAACTTACTACTACAACAATCTAAAAATTTTGTGGCAAGAATTGGATATGTACTATGAGGCAGATTGGGGTGAACACTTAGAACACAACAGGTTTATGACCTATCTCAACAATAAACGTCTTTATGAGTTTTTAGCAGGACTGAACCGTGAGTTAGATGAGGTCCGTGGCCGAATTTTGGGTAGATCACCTCTCCCAACGATCGGTGAAGCATTTACAAAAGTTAGAAGAGAAGAAAAGCGTCGTCTTGTCATGATGGGAAATTCAAAGGAACCTAAACCTGTGACCCCGATTTCTAACCGTCCTACTGAATCCTCTGCTTTCATCTCCAAAGGTCCACAACCACAAAAACAACGTGCTGAAAATGATTCTGGATCAACAAAACCATGGTATAGTCACTGCAATCGTGTTGGTCATACAAAAGGAAAATGCTTCAAACTCTATGGCTATCCTGAAAAAAACATAAGGATAATAAGACTGCCATGATATCCTCCACTACTGCAAATGATGTTCTTGATGTTTGCTTAACCAAAACACAGCTTGAGACTCTCCATAAGATACTTGGTACTCCCACTACTCATGGATCTCTAGCCACTCAAGGTACTGCCCTCAACATTTCTTTTGAATCTAATAATCAATCTCCTTGGATACTCGATTCGGGTGCATCTGATCACATGACAGGTGACTCCAAGTTGTTTCACACCTACACCCCTTGTCATAACAAATCTCAAATCCACATAGCTGACGGTTCTTACTCACCTGTGGCTGGAATAGGAGAAGTACAAATGACAGAGTTTTTCTCTCGATAAAGTCCTATATGTCCCAAACTTGTCCTGTAATTTACTTTCAATTAGTAAACTTACTAAGGATGAAAAAGTTCTTGCTGAATTTTCTGCAATTGGTTGTGTGATACAGGAACAGAAATGGGGAAGGATGATTGGCACTGCTAAAGTTGATGATGGACTATATATTTGGAATAAAAATAGTACACAAGGGGGATTGGCTCTATCCACTTCAAAAGAGGACACTATTATGTTATGGCACCGTAGGTTAGGACATCCAAACTTTGTGTATTTGAAAAAACATCTTCCGCTGTTATTTCGAAATAAAAGTATTAATTCCTTGAAGTGTGAAATTTGTCAATTATCTAAACATACCCGTGTGCCATACCCATTAAAACCATATATTCAGGTCCCAACCTTTTCGTTAATCCACAAACCTATGGGGAGCCAAATGAGTGAAAAATATTACAGGGCTAGATGGTTTATAACATTCATTAATGATCATACTAGGTCTCATTGGGTCTATCTACTCAAAGAAAAATCAAACACCCAAAGTATTCCAAAATTTTCACTCAATGGTTCGAACCCAATTCAACTCTACCATACATACCCTCCGTACTGACAATGGGAGAGAATACTTTAACTCTGTCTTAAGTCCATACCTTTCTGACCAAGGCATTATACACCAAAGCTCTTGTCCTGACACTCCTCGATAAAACGGAATATCTGAGAGAAAAAATCGTCATCTCCTTGATGTGGCTCGAGCCATAATGTTCACCATGAATGTTCCAAAATACTTGTGGGGAGAAGCTGTCCTCACTGTCTATTATCTCATAAACCGAATGCCATCAAAGATCCTCAATTTCTAAACACCTCTAAATATTCTTTTAAAGGCCTTCTCTCTATTTCATGTTCCTAATCTTTTAGCCAAAATATTCAGCTGTAAAGTTTTTGTCCATAACCATCAACCAAATCAATCCAAACTTGATCCTCGAGCTCATACCTGCATCTTCATTGGATATTTCCCTACACAAAAAGGCTATAAGTGTTACTCACCAACATTACGCCGAATGTTTGTTTCTCGGGATGTTACCTTCTTTGAAAATGAACCATACTTTGCAGCATCTCATCTTCAGGGGGAGATTTTTAATGAAGATGAGACCCTTAATACTCTCCTCATTATACCTCTTCATCCTACTACTACTATCACAAACAAACCTATCCCAGATTTAGTTGATGTTTCCCCTGTACAGCAAGAATTTAAAACCGTCCTTCCCAATAACAATACCTCTACCGAAGTACAACAGCCACCTGATCAAGGAAAACAACAAATACAAGTTTACTCCCGACGGAATCGTTCTCCTGAAACTGATACAGCAGTGCCAATTACATCTCCAACTGAGGACTGTTCTGAAACAGAAGTTCCACCTCCGTCACCATCCATCTATCTTCCAATTGCAGTTTTAAAGGGTACAATGAGCTGCACTCAACATCCTATTTCTTGGTTTGTATCCTATGGAAATTTATCTAAGTCTTACAAAGCTTTTGTGACTAATGTTGATTCTATAAAAACTCCAAAAAATATAGAAGAGGCTCTTGAATCAGCTGAGTAGAGACAAGCCGTGATGGAAAAAATGAAGGCCCTCAAAAATAATAAAACATGGAAAGTCTCAGATCTACCTAAAGGGAAAAAAATCGTAGGGTGCAAATGGATTTTCATGAAATTTAAACCCGATGGTCGTATTGACTGATACAAAGTTATACTTGTGACTAAGGGATTCACCCAAACTTATGGTCTCGACTACAACGAGACGTTTGCACCGGTTGCCAAGCTAAACACCGTTCGTTCTTGCTATCTCTTGCAGCCAACCTTGATTGGCACTTGACTCAATTGGATGTAAAAAATACTTTTCTCAACGGAGAATTAAATGAGGAGGTGTACATAGATTTCCCACCCGGGTTTGAAGAAAACAAGGACCAAGTGTATAAGTTGAAGAAGTCCTTGTATGGGCTGAAACAATCTCCACAAGCGTGGTTCAGCCGATTTGCAAAATCTATGACTAGCAGAAATTACATTCAAGGACAAGCAGAGCACACCATGTTCTACAAGTACTCGGAAGAGGGTAAATGTTGCATCCTTATCGTTTATGTCGACGATATAATATTAACAGGAAATGACTCGAGCAAAATTTTGAGATTGAAAGAATTTTTTGGTACAGAGTTTGAACTTAAAGACTTGGGGAGTCTTAAATATTTTCTTGGTATGGAGTTAACAAGGTCGAAAAAAGGTATCTTCATTTCCTAAAGGAAATATGTTCTTGATCTACTGTCAGAAATTGGTTTGATGGGCAGCAAACCAGCCGAAACTCTTATGGAGTTTAACCTTAAATTGGGAACTAATGAGGATGGAGAAGAAATCGACAAAAGGAGATATCAACGTCTAGTAGGAAGGCTTATCTACCTATCTCACACCCGTCCGCATATAGCCTTCAGCAGAGTGTTATTAGTCGGTGTATGCATGCCCCGAGGGAGAAGCACACGAAGTCGCATATAGAATACTAAGATATCTAAAAGGAACTTCGGTAAAGGCACAGACTTCAAGAAGACCGCCAACCGAAACGTGAAAGTCTACATCGATGCGATCAAGTGTTCATTAATGATAGACGCCTACAAGCGGCTATTGTAGTTATGTTTGAGGTAATCTCGTGACTTGGAGGAGCAAAAATAGTCTGTGGTAGCGCAATGCGGCAGAGGCGAGTATCGAGCATTATCTCATGGTATATGCGAAGGAGTTTGGATACAAATGCTTATGAGAGAACTAAAAGTGCCTTATACGGACCTATGAAGATGTCTTGTGACAACCAAAGCTCTCACAAGATCGCACATAATCTCATGCATCATGATCGGAGCAAACATGTGGAAATAGATCGTCACTTTATAAAATAAAAAATACACTCAGGAGAAGTATGCATCACCTACCTATTTATTAGACAACAAGTTGCAGACATGTTAACTAAAAGTTTGAACAGAAACATGTTTGAAGAACTTATTGGCAAGCTGGGTTTGATTAACATCTACACTCCAGCTTGAGGGGGAATGTTAGAATCCCTATAATTAAGGATAGAAACCTTACCTTGTTACTAATAGTTCCCTTGTAAATAGAAACTAATCTCAGTTACAGATTCTTAGGAAATTAGGAATTGTTTTCTTTAAAATGATTATTCCTCTCTTTATAATCTGTAAACTAAAGCAGTAGAAATATAACAGAATATTTTTCCTCTGAGTTTTTTCAATTGTCATCCATAATCATCCCCAGTTCATTCTTCTTCGTGTTTATGGCAGTGTTCCCAATAACTTCTTTTTTATCTTTTTTGCCTACGGTAGTCCTAACAGAGCAAAGTAGAATTCTCTATAGGCTGATTTAATAATCATGTTACCTAACGATTCTTTTCTGTGGCTGATTATGGGGGACTTTAATGCTATATTATCACTTGATGACAAGAAAAGTGATCGTAGCACAAGTAAGAGATGCAAATTTTTTTGGTAATTTTGTTGACTCTTGTAATTTACAAGATCTGGGATTTATTGGACCCTCCTTTACCTGGCAAAGAGGCAATACGTATGAAAGGCTAGACCGAACACTTGCCAATGACACTTGGATATCATCTTTTTTGCACTATCTTGTATTTTACCTTTTGCGCATCAAACCAGATCACATGCCCATTCTCCTCAAAACCAATTCGGCTATTAGTGCTCCTAAAGGGCGTCTCTTTTGGTTTCTTGCAGGATGGACAAAACATGCGAATTTTCCTGATTTGGTCAAGAATAAGTGGAGTTATTCAGGTAATATGGCTGACTCTCTTAATGATTTTACCTCACATGTCAAAGAATGAAACAAGCCTGTCTATGGTTTTTTAGGTACTCGCAAAAGACAGCTTATTAGGTTGCTTGCGAATATCCAAAAGGCTATGGATCATTTGTCCTCTAGTTGGTTAGTAAATCTTGAAATGAATGTTTGGGATGAATTAGAAAATGTGCTTAACCATGAGAAATTACTATAGAGGCAAAAGACTAAGTGTGATTGGCTCCAGCTTAAAGATTGTAACACTAAGTTTTTCCATAGTCGTACAATTCAAATGAAGAAATTCAATCGTATCATGACTTTACGTATCGTTAATGGAGAGTGGTGTTTTGACCAGAATATTCTTAAAAATGTGGTTGTAAGGTTCTTTAAGAAACTCTATGGAGAAATCCTTACTCCTATGATAGACCTTCCCTTTAATATCTTTCCTTGCCTTAAGAATTAGGATATTATTTTTATTAGAAAAGTCAATTTCAAACGAAGAGATAGAAAATGCCCTTTTTGACATGACTCTGCTTAAGGCTTCAGGAAGTGATAGGTTTCATGCGCACTTCTTCCAAAGTTAGTGGGATTTTATTGGAGGTGCAATATGTTAATGGGTTCGAGAAATCTTTGCTGGTAATAAAATCGAGGCAGAGCTGAATAATACTTTGATTGTGCTTATTTCGAAGAAAGATAGACCAAAAGATTTTAGTCAATTTCGGCCATCAATCTTTGCTCGGTGATGCATAAATTGGTGATGAAAGTGGTTGCTGATAGATTTAAAGTGGCTTTTTCGAATTTCATCTTGCAGGAGCAAGCTAAGTTTATTACTAGTCGTAATGTTTTTGATAATGTTATCATTGTGCAAGAAGTCATTCATTCTATGCGTAGTAAGAGAATTGGTAAGAACTGGATGGCGATCAAGTTAGATTTGGAGAAGGCCTACGATAGAGTTAGTTGGGGATTCATTGATGCGTCTCTGCTACTAGTTAGGATTCCTGAGTTCCATAGGAAAGTGATTATGGACGCCATTTCTTCTTCTATGCAAATATTATGGAATGAAGTTCATACTAAAAAATTTAAGTCTGTGAGAGGGATTAGACAAAGATGTCCACTATTGTCATATCTTTTCGTTCTTTGTATGGAATGGTTATGTCACATTGTTCATGCAAAAATTGATACTGGTAAGTGGAATCTAATTCGATTATCAAGGGATCAGCGTTATCTCATCTTTTTTTTTTTGCAGACGATCTAGTCATTTTCAGCAAAGTAGAGGTGGAGCAAGCTTATTTGTTAAAAAGAATTTTGAAGCACTTATGTGATTTTTCGGGGCACAAAATTAGTACAAGGAAGAGCAACATGTATTTTTCCAATGGAGTTGAGACAGAGTTATGTGATCAGATTAGCCAGATATTTGGGATTCAAAAAGTTCTTAATCTTGGGATCTATTTGGGGTGCCTCCTCTCCAGGAACGAGTTACTGAAAGTACTCTAAATTTCGTGGTGGAAAAAGTGAGATGTAAATTGCAAAATTGGGAAACTAGGAAACTTTCCTTTGCAGGAAGAGTCATTCTGGCTCAGTCAGTTCTTCTAACTATTTCAAATTATTTTATGTAGTCCAATGCAATCCCGAAAGGCGTGTGTGATGAGATCGAGAGAATAGCTAGGCAGTTTATATGGGTGGTTCTGTGGTACATCTAAAACTTGCTTTGGTGGGTTGAGCGTCCATCTGTCAGCCAATGTCTCGAAGAGGACTTGAATTTCGGCACCTTCAGGATCAAAATAATTCATTTCTTATGAAGATTGGAGTTCAATTTGGTCACTATGAAGGATGCTTTATGGCTTAGAGTCATTCGTTCAAAATATGGATGGAAGGATCACATTCCGGATTCTCTTATCAGAAGTCAATGTTCACACTTATAGCGTTCCCTTTCTAAGGTTTGGCCTTTCCTTCGTGAGAATCTTATGTGGTTTGTCAGTAATGGCGCTGATATTTGTTGTTGGAAGGATTCTTGGATTCGGAGAATTGGTCCTCTTTTTCTTACGTTCCGACTCGCGCAAACCTTGACTTGGAGAGCACTTTAAGGGACTGGATCCCACCTGATGGTTCATGAAACTTAAATTTGTGTCATATTTGGTTGCCTAAAAATGTGATTAAATGTATAGTGAGTATCCCCCCTCATTCTGCTGGTGGAATAGATAGGGTCATCTGGGCTTAATTTGGCTCAAGATTTTTCTCTGTTCATAGTGCTTATTGAGCCTTAAAAGAAGAATTTTGGCACCCCACAAATGTTAGTTAGAAGGTTGTTTGGAAATACCAAGGTCCCCAAATAGTTCGTCTTTTTCTTTGGCTTGCATCCAAACAGAGACTTCTTACTAATTCAAAACGTATTAAAAGAGGAATTGGTCATTCCAACGCGTGTCCTTTATGTGGTCATGATACTGAGGACATTCTACATATTCTTCGAGACTGTTTGAGAGCAAATGAAGCATGGATGCATGTGGTTCCCTTTAAGAAACAACATAGGTTCTTTTCTAACCCCTTTCAAATTTGGTTTTCCATTAATCTTTCTTGTCATTTTAAGTTGAAAGATCGGGGAATTACTTGGTCGTGCCTATTCAGATTAATTGCATGACAAATCTGGAAGAATATGAACTTATCCATTTTCCAAAATACAACTTGGACGACTTATGATATTATCAAAATTTCTCTAAGTTGGCGCAATAGTTTGAACCTTTTCTTAATGGTTCCAATGCTAACCATCTTAATCTGGCAATCGACTCTCATTATGATGGAGATTGGGTTCAGTTATTCTCTGATGGAGTTGTGGCCAAAAATTTCGAGAATGCTTCCACTGATGAAGTGGTTCGTGATCGAGATAGAAATTGGATATTAGGCTTTAACCATTATCTTAGTAGATGCACATCTTTTAAGGCTGAACTTTAAGGCATTCTTGATAGACTCCTTATTTTACAAAATAAGGGAGACAATAAAACCATGATTCAAACAGATAACCTAAAGGTAGTTCAAGCTTTGACCATGGAGGAGTCGATGGACTCAAGTATTACCTTGCTCAAAATAATTCAACAACTTATGCGTTCTGAAGGTCAGTGGGAGATCACGTATGTACCTAGAGAATGCAACTTAAGTGCAAATCTTACATGACAGGCAACCTTACAGATTTTTGAAATACCTCCTCATATTTTGTCTATGGTTCTTCACGGGGACAAGGCTTTTAGCGTCTATTAATAGTTGACGTAATTTTGTTTTATTTTTCACCAAAAAAAAAAAAAAAACTACAAAAAGTTCAAAAAAGTCAAAACGTTGAAATCTATTGAATATAATCGATAAGCATTTTGCATAATATATAGTGACGGAGTATTTTATATTTAAAATCTATTTAGATATTTGCAAATATTGTTTAAATGCATTAAATATTTTTAAAATAACAATACCGATACACACAAAGTACTAACAGGAATAACATAAGCACAACAGTACAGTACTAATTTATATTCCAATAGCAGTAAATAGTCTACGTAATTTTTTTATTCGAATTCTAAACGGGAAAATTTCTACCTCTTAAGGGATAGCATAGCCAATGCCCACTGGGAGCACCGATCTACTGGCCAGAAGGAAAGTAAACACACCAAGCTTTTGGCAGCCAAATGTTCTTACAACTATAAGCATTCCATCAAATACATGACTATACTGGCAGGTATGCCTTGATGGACTTAAAAAGTTGTAAATAAACCGTAATAGTTAAAACCCAAAGAAGTTTTCAGATTACCAACTTAGGCAAATAACCTGATTTTCCACAGCTTCAACAATACCCTAGTTCTAAAACCAAGTAGATAGCTTAATCGCTTCTGAACTAAAAAAAGCTCCATCATACAAACATTTCCAGGTTTGATGTCTACTTCAAACCAAAAGAATTGCCATAACACCAAATTTACTTGAAAGAGAAATAAATAAAAACCTGGCAACTATCAAATACCTGGAGCATGGACAGTACAATAGTCCATGAATAACACATTGGACGCAAGTGATCCCCCCCCCCCTTTTTTTCAAATGATATGAAGGTTTAGTAAGAAATATAATACAAAAACACAAAACAGAAAACTTGCTCATGCCGCCCTTTAAAATGTAGAGTCCACTAGTTAATGCAAATCAACAATCATTCAGGACAAGGTTCATTTCCAAATATTACTACTCTTAACTAAAAATCCAAAACTGCGTCTGATATTCTTCAATGAAGTTCTGGACAGAGCCAAATTATAATATTTGAATTTGGAACAAACTGCAATGAAAACATTAAAAGAGTAGTAGTGTTCCCTTCTCAACTCTGATACAGAACCTACTTACCTAGACTTGAGCTCACCAATCTTTTACTCCCTAACCGACCAAGATCTGATTGACCCTGAAAATTTTTGGAGCAAAGCTTTAAAGTAATTCAAAGAAGAAATAGAATCTAAAATAACCACAAATACAACTCCACTAACTGTCTTCCTACCAAAGTAGGACTCGGAATTAACAACCTAAACCCTCAAACATTCTTTCAAACGAGTACCAACGAAGAATGAAAACAATTGAATAATGTTTTCCATCCACACCCCAAGAGTATCTTATGTAGCAGAGACTTGCCACTTGCCAGAAATTCAGATAAGATTAAGAACAATGAAGGAATTGAGAAAGAAAAGAAATGAATGGAATCAATCATTTCCCATTATCATTAAAGCGTGCAATAACTCACCTAATCAAGCCTGTTATATTGATTTAGTACCGATTGTAAGCTTTCCCAAAATCTTCACGCCTCTGACGTTGAAATTCACCATAAGAGTCATGAAGCCTAGAGGAATAATTTTCCATAGGATTTGGGTACCTGCCCCTAGAATCCATTGGTAGACCAGCTCCAGCGTAATGAGCATGGACAGACGGGCCATCGTATTCAGAATAACCCTGCTGTTTATAAGCACCAAAGCTTGAAGCAGACATTTGTTGCCGTGCCTGTTGCTGACGCCTTTGGGCATCAAATTGAAGAAACTCTTCCCACTGTTTTGCATGTGTGTCCCTCAATATAGCTGATTTCTTGATGTAGTTCTCTCTCATCTCCTTGATAGTCTAAAATTTGTAAAACCATAAGTCAGAATCAGAATTTCCATGCTGATACAACAAACAGAGGAATGGCTCTCCTCTCCCTATATCATTCGATGATGAAGACCACACAACAGCAGTTCTTTCTTCTTGTCCCCCAGTGTAAAAAAGGTCAGACAATTCAACGTGAGAGCACATTGACACTGATAGATACCTCACACACTCATCTCTAACATTCAACCCACACCATAAGAAGCCCATAAACAATCTAAATGATGTATGGCTTTCCATAAACAGAGATAGTCTAAGGGTATACAGATTAGCCCTATAAGGATGAACAAGAGGGAAAAAGTCTACACAGCACTCCAGGATTATGTTCTACTAAGAAACAAAGTAAGAACAAAAACCTCTGTTTCCGGCTTTAGAGTTTTGAACTTCATGGTGTTCATTGTAGTTAATTAACAGTACAGAAAGTTACAATCCAACATTGATAACTAAGATATAAAATTTTTTACCTTATCTCAGAAAGATATAGGCTTGTCAAAGAAACCATTTAGCACCAAAAGCACACACGATAGTCAAACAAGATAAACATCTTACCTCCCGATGCTTATAATTCTCTTCATCTTCTTCCTTATCACGAATTCTTCCAAGTTCCATTGCCTCTCTCTTAAATTCCAACTCCAACTCATCTAACGTTTGAGGGAAGGCATGGTATTCAAACTGATTGCCAGATTGCAAATCAGATCCCCGTCTCTCAGTATCCCATCCCTCAGTTCTATAAGCTCCCATGTTTCGATTATGACCATCGTAGGAATTAAATGAGTTGCCACCATAAGGCAAACGGCCTGGGGATTTAGAGTGGCTCGAGCGACTTCTAGCTCCATCATTACCATAAGCTTCATGAAATGAAGAGTATGGTAAGCACTTGATTCAAATGTGCAAAGATCAGCTTTTAACTAGACACAATATCTTATATTCACAAAGTGCACCCATCCGTTGCAATCCACAAATGCTTTCAGTAAATAAGTTTTGGAGACAATCCATTCAATTCGGACCAACTCTTGACATTACTTCAGAATCGTATACATAATGCTTGACATAAGAACTTACCTCTTGCTGCAACAAATGATAAAATGTAAGCAGCATTGTTAAAATTTACAATCAAATAATTTTTATAAGAACATACAGGATAACCTAGACAGCAAACACGCCACGAGCATGGGATTACCAGCTTTATATTGATGCCGTAAACATATCCTATGCTGTCCCTACCTTGCGGAGAATCTCTAGAAATTTTCCGTAGATCCTCAAGTACACGGTCTTCCACAGCCTTATCTTGCCTACCAAATCGTTGTTGGAAGTGTAGTGAGTTATGTGGTCCTGAATGAGCCCTTTGTGATTCAGGACGTCGCAACCGTGCACCAACAGGACTTCGCTCAGGTGACCTTGATCTGCTCATGCGAGAACTAGAAGAGCCCCTTTGATCACTTTCATCCTTTACTTTGTGTACAGCATCCACACCCTTTTTCAATATTAACCTATCCTTACCACTAACAATTATAAACTTCTCGTCCATTTTGATTTTGCAACCAATATCTTTCTCGATCCTCTGAATAACTTTCTCGGTGAAAAGTGCTCTGGCATGTGGGTCTCTAGCGGGTACCCTTTCAAAAAAATCTTGAGACTTGCGATTTGCTCCAAGAGTGGAGGGGCAACCCTACAAATATATGAAACAGCATCACACCTAAGAAACAAGGGAATGAATCTTCTCTTCTCTAGGAAATTAAGAAATTCCACCATTACTTCTACCTAGCTCAAACAGGGATATCCGCCATTACTTCAATAAGAAATTGTGAGTGCAGAATGAAAAGATAAAAGCAGAAAAAAGAAAGTGGGGGGGGGGGGTTACATATACAAGCAGGTAAATGTTTATCACATTATAAACAGGTTATTCATGATATCTGTGTTATCGAAGCAACTAATGGTACACTCGAACAGAAACACAAACCCATTTATAGTTAATACCTGAGTAAAGTGACCCGATTCTCCACATATTTTGCAAATCATTTCTTCTTCTTTCCTCTTCTTCCAATTCCTCTCAGTAGCCTTGGATTTAGCCTCCCAGACCTTGGCTTCCCGGCTTGTGAAGTCAGTGGGGACAGCATTGGGGTCACGCTGTTCCTCTTCCTCATTTGAAGCAGCATGAGAACGTTTATTCTCTTTCACCCTATCTTCTGCCTTGGAAACTGCGGACCCTAGCGGGCCAGTGTACTCCTTGTAAATTTCACTGAAATCATCATCGATATCTGGGTCTGGTCTGTTTGCCATCGATACTAAAACAAACTAACCATATAAAATTCCCTGCCCAACCGATTATATTCATCAATATCTATCATCTGGAAGCAACAATTAGAGAAAAAAAACATATATGCAGGGAACATTTATTATTATTATAAACAAACAACCTCTTGCACTGTTTCTAGGTTTCGAATTGGATTCCCATCAAAATCTATTTATATAAAATTGCAATACAGATCCATTCGAAGGCAATAAGCAATATCGTAATATCATATGAGTATAATCAGTTCAGCGATCGAAAACGCAGAAATTAAAAGAGGAAAGGGAAATTATACCCGGAAAAAGAGAAGCTTTTGAGCGTCGAACAGTAATTTCGACGATGAATATAAAATCTTCTAGGGCGGTGGCTAGGGCTGGGGCTTTTTACTTTGTTTTTGGGGACATGCTTTCGGGACTTTCCTCTTTAATAAATACTAGCTTACTTTACCTGTTTAATATTTAATTAATTTTTAAAAACTTATATTTTCAATTTCATAATTAAGTAAGATAATTTTTATTTAAAATATTGAATATAATTAAAAAATATTATTTTATTAATTCAAAAAAAGTTTTCAAAGCATAATTAAAACATTTTCAACCTATTCAATCATCAATATAATTTTATTTTATCTAATTAATTCAAAATGACATTATTCAAAAATAAGAGTTGATTAGCTTTATTAATTTTAATATATTAATTAAGTGTCTTTTACACAAATAAAATTAATATAAGTTTTCTTAAATAAATTTTTTAACTAATAATTATAATTTAAATGATAATTATCACAAATTTTCCCTTACATTATATGCTTAGAGTTCTATTTAAATAATAACTCTATTTTAAAATTAACCCAACATTTTTTAACTAATAATTACATTAAATTATAATATTTTAAATGTGTAATAATTATCACATCTTCTATTAAATTGTAATTATTTTTACTTTAATTTTTATTTTAAATGTGAATTTAGTAATATGATAGAAAATAAAGAGTATTCTTGTCAATTCAAAATTCTTCCAAACTTTTATTTAGAAAGAGAGATATTTCATTTCTAACCCTTATTCTTGTATAATTTTCATTTTAACCCTCATATATTTGAAAATTTTATATCAAGTTCTACTTAAGCCCTATACTTTACTCAACTTTCATAACTAATCTCTATACTTTAATTTTAGTAAATCTAATCATTTATTTAATAATTTATAAATTTCAGTGTAATAGTTAATACCCCATTGGTCATTAAAATTAATGATAATATAATAAACAATAAATAAAAATATAACACGTGTACAAAATTTACATCAAATCCATGTCATAATAAATAGAATTTTTAAAATAAATAATCCAAAAAGTTTAAAAATTCAAATAAAAATCTTGAAAATATAAAAAAATATAATAACATAAAAAATTATCTTTTCAAACACAATATTCTAAAAATCTAAAAATTCAATAGGAGTGTATTGTTAACTTAACTATGTGATTTGATGTGGTGAGATTACATGGTATGTTAATGGTGATGTGATGGGGTTGTCCTAGTTGTTGAGGTCCAAACAGGGATATGTATAAAAATTGCCCTCAGTCTAATGAAAGGTTTTAAAGTGACTTTACTTGAGATAAAATATATTAGTGAAACCTTTGTGTTGTGGGCAAAATCTATCTAAAAAATGTTCTGCATATTTCTTTTTAAAAAATCAGAAAGAAATTTTCACAATTTTTATATGGTTTGATTGCTATTGTGAAATTCTCATGAAGCTTCGAAGGTGTACATTAAAGAGTTGAACACTGTTGAGATAGTGAGACTTCACGGTGTGCTTGTTTTTATCATTTTCGATAGAGATATCTATTTTACATTGCGATTTTAGAAGAAATTACATGAGGCTTTGGGGACAAGGTTGAATTTCAATACAACTTTTCATCTATAGACCAATGGTTAGCCTTAGAGAGTGATTCAGATTTTGGAAGATATTTTATGATGTTGTGTGATCTACCACAAATTATACTATTATTTACATCCCTTTTTACACATAATTGTAGCTTGTTTAATAGTAAATCAAATCATCTTAGTATATATTTATGTTTTTATGTTTGAAATAGCGATTTATGTTTTTTAGTAGTTTTTGTTACATCTTAGATATCTAAATAAGGTTATATGGTCTTGTAGGACAAATCGGGATCTAAAGATGCATATTCGAGCCAAGACTGTTGCTTATGTCGCACACTAAGACATCGATGTCGCAACACCGAATAAAGAAGCAAAAACAAGTCATGGAGCGAAACTGCCTATTATGTCGCTACATCGACCTATGTTGCGACATGACTTCTACGCTGCCCAAAAATCCCTGCATATGATAGCTGAGTTTTTTAGGGCAATTAGGAGTATTTTTCCTAATTGAATTCTAAGTACTTCAAGGATAGTTTAGGCACTTTAATATTTCGAGTTTAGCCTATATAAAGGTCATTGTAACCAGATTAAACACACAATTGGAGGGAGACAAAAAGTTTTCTTAGGTTTTTTATTTCGTTCTTAGTTTTTACTTAGTTTATTTTATGTTCGTGTAATCGGAAGATCCTATTTTGACGTTAGACGATCGCGAACGGAGATTACTTCGGAGTCGCACTTTTACATTGATGAAATCCATGAGCATCTCTTTCCTTTATTCTATTCTTTATATCTCTTTCTTTAACATTGTTAATTGAATGTTTGTATAAAGATTAGAATTAATTTATGTTTATACATATTTCGCATGTTTCAACTATATTAACCTAATTAATTGGTTGACAGGTAGAGTTTAATTTGGATTGGTTGGATCTGGTTAAGTGTAATTAAACCCTAAGATTGACGACCTTAGGAAGTCATTTAGGTAGGAATTCACCCGAAATCGGTATTGCCTACCAATCATCACTTAACAGATCAATGGTTAGGGAAGGAAGAACTTAAACCCTAAGTTTGACGATCCTAGGAAGTCATATAGGTGAGAATTAACCTGAAACTGGTATTGCTTATTCGTGAAAACCTTACCCTACCTCGGTCCGAACTGTGTCATCGAGAGATGAATAGTTCTTTCCGACTAGTTAGGTTAGTAGAAGGTTGAGAAGCCCTACTAGGATAATTAGTAGTCAATTATTTAAAACCCTACATCAATAATTAGTTAGGTAAAGCAATTGGATCTAGGCTAAAGGAACCCGTATAGTCAAAACAAGGGATAGGAGAAACCGATACATGAACTTAGGAGTAGATTTAGGTATAGTTCAATTCATTTAGTTTATTATTACTATTATTACTTATCATGCTTCTAGATTAACACTACTAATTCATGGCCCAAGTAGACTAGTAGTTATTTTTGGTAATTGGCTTAATAACAGTTTTCCCCAAACTGCAATCCTTAGGGTACAATCCTAGAATACTTACTAAGTGTTTCGTTGTAAACAAACTATATTACAACCTGACCCATATACTTGTAGACACCGCCTCAATTCCATATCTCTTGTAGTAGTATTCACACTCTCGATGTTAGTACGTCGGGAGGCGGTCAAGTTGTTGGCGTCGTTTCTGGGAATTGCGACGGTGATAATTGTTATTGAATCAATTACTTTGTAGAATAATACTAGTCAAAAGACGAAAAAGTTAGATAGTGTGCTAATTTTATTAATTTATTATTTTGACTTTATTTTCATTTTTATTATTTCGTTATTTTTCTTGTTGATTAAGCAAATTTATCATAAGTGCAATTAATGATGATTATAATTGGTATGAAGGAAAGACGTAGGATGATTTATACGATGACGTAGAATCAAGTTGGTTGGATTGAGCCTCGATAGACCAATGGAGTTCAGATAGTGAATATGGAAAAGAAAGGTATCCCTACGAACCTACTAATGAGTTAGATGATAAAAAGACTAATTGGCCCAAATACCCAATAAAGTCTTTTTGCAATTCATAAGAGATATCGTCATATGAAACAATTGAGCTCGACAAACCTTTAGCCTAGAACATAGACGCATAGATGGATAAATTTGATGATGACGATAATTGGTTTGAGTCAGATGAGTTGTCCTTTTGGTATTGTAACATCCCCTAACCCTAAACCGTCGTCGAAACAGGGTTACGAGGCATTACTAGATATCTCGAAAAATTTTACAAATAATTCTTAGATAAGTAACGAACATATATAAAAGAATCATAAATTCATATAAATTTAGGCTAATTGGCTTCATTCATTTTTATTTTTTTTAAATTTCGACAGTATTTCTGTTCATTTTTACATAAAAATCCCCTGCAAACTTAAAACCAACAACAAACCAATACCAATATTTCAATCAATGATTTTATACTTTAAAACGCTACTAAATCATGCTTAATAAATTGATTTACTACTTTAATTAATGAAAACCCTATTAACATTTCTAATTAGTTCATCAACTATTCAAGCCATTCCAATTCAATACCAACGCCATAAACAATTTCTACCATTTTACTAATTTAATAATCAAAACAACAAATATCTCTTTACAACAAAATTATATAACATACTAAAATAACCATTATAATCCCTATGTACATGCCACTTTCACTTAAAGGAAGAAAACATCACCAAAATCTTTATGCTGGAGTCGGGATTGTCCTGGATGCTAAACCGATACTCTGACTCCTTTTTAACATGTGCAGGGAATCAACCGTATGCTGAGTATTTTATACTCAGTGGTATTATCATAATTCAAATTATAACATCAATAAAAAATATAATTACCAAGCATGTAACTACCCAATTCCTTAAATATCAATTAATTCATAAACTTTCATTAATTAACAATAACAATACAATTTTTAGCTATTCTTCAATTTCAATCACATATCACATGTAACAATTTCAATCACTACTTGAACATTAAGTTCATGCATTTTGTTTTCAATCTCAATTTCAATCCACAATTTTAAATTTCCTCATATTCAATACTACAATCGATTAAATTCATTTGATTTTCTCATTTCAATTATTCACCCTATTAACAATCTAGACTTTGACGGATACACGGATTCCAACCCAAACACACCAGTACGGCACATTGTGCCTAAAACGGTACATAGTACCTGATCAATATACGACACATAAGTGCCTGAAACGACACACGAGGTGCCTGATACGACACATAAAGTGCCTGAGATACGACACATAAAGTGCCTGATCGGCAAAGCCGATAAATCCCGTACTCTTCCAAATTCTATGGCATGCCAATTATATCTGACTCAGTCCGACTAGTTAATAGGGTATTTCAATTTCACAATCCAATTTTCACCTTTATTTCAAGAATTCATTTTCAACATCAACTATACTTTTCCATTCACTAATCAAAACACAATTCAATAACAACACATATTTTTTAAATTCACATTTCAATTCAATTTCACTTTTTCACTTTCAATCACAATCACAATCACAATTCAATTCAAATTTACTTTTCCATTTTCAAGTCAATATTCATTTCAATTCCATGCATATTTCCATTATTCAATTGAATTTCTTTCAACTTAATAATAGTACTTACCTTATATTTCACTTACCTTATTATTTGCTTGTCATACACACAATTTAAATTTAACATTAAAATAATAAATAATTTGAATTATATTAATACAAACCCGAATTTCGCAGTTACTCCTCAACGACCTTCTCCTTTCCTTTTTGTGCCGATACCTCGAATTCTTTATTAACTACGAAAATTAAATAATTAAATAATTAATTACAGCACAAATTTTACAATAATAATAAAATTTTTATCCAATTTTATACTTTAATTCCAATTCAATCTTAACTAGATTTATCTACTTTTCTAATTTAATTCACACTCTATTTCTATTCAAATTTTATCTAAACTCAAATTTAACTACTAAATTTTCAGCATATTTCACTAATTTCGAATTTTCCTCAATTTAGTCCCTACAACATAAAACATATAGCTTACTTCACAATTTAATCCTTTTATCATAAAACATATAGAAATTCTATCATTTAAATTCCTAATTCATTTTTTTGTTCAACATGAATCATATTAAAAATCTAAGAACTTACAAAATTTTAGCTTAAATTTAACAAAACTTTGTTCTAAGACTTCTAAAACATCAAAATTAAAAGAAAAGAACTTGATTGACTTACCTTTAAAGCTTTAAAACCTTAAACCCTAGTTTTCGTTTCTTTCTCTTTTTCTGTTTTTTTCTTTCTTTCTTTCTCACCTGTTTCTTTTCTGTTTCGTCCCTTGCCTATTCTGTTTTTTCTTTCTTTTATTTCATTTTATTTTATTTACTTTATGTTATAATAATATAATATTTTATTCTAAATATCTATTAAATATTTAATCATATATTCACATTTGTACACCATCAATACCATACAATTGTCACTACTTAATTTGTTTATCAAATAAAAATCTCATAATATAATTATTTAATTACTAATTATCTTTTACTTAATTTTCAAGTAAATAAATAAATGTAATACACTTGTATTTCATTTTACCATACACTTGGCAAAATCATAATTTATTATTAACCAAAAATCTTATACTAATTATTTAATTATTAAATATCTTTTAATTTAATAATAATTAATAATAAAGAATAAATATCTTATGCTTAATTAATAAGTAAATTAAATCTATAAACTACAAATATATACATATTTTAATTACACATGTATTATTTTATCACCATCCATTTGTCAAAATCATAACTTACTTATCATATAAAAATCTTATAATATAGTTATTTTGAATTAATTTAATATAATTTATAACTAAAATAATATATTTATAATTTATAACTTAACAAAAATATTAGATTTTTGTTTTAATGTTTGCTTGGCTTAATTGCCATTTTGATCCTTTATACTTTCTTTTAATCTGTAAGTAAACTTTTATCCTTTACTCTATTTAATCTTTTTTCCTAATTATTCTTAATTAGACTAAATTCACCTAATTAATACCTAATTAAGCACTCAGCTAAACTCATAATTACTTCTAATAATTATTTATGACTCAATTTATTAAGACGGTGGCCCGATAATGTACTTTTCTGATGCCCGTGAATTTTGGGTCATTACAAGTATGACAATTGGTACAATAATGAAAGAAAAATTTGGTTGAACGGAGCTTCGACAAACTAGTGGAGTGATAACAACGAATTTAATATGCCCGAACATCTGGACGAGCTACCTTATAATATGTATGAGAGTTATGACCACGAAGATAAAAGCAAGTATCCGGAGGAACCCTTACATGAACCGAATAAACATCCATTTGAGTGTGATCAAATCTACCAAGCTAACAACGAAACATCCATCATATGATCAAACATGTCAAATAAGATGACACAAATGATGGAAATTGTCACACCCCGAATTTGACGGATCCGAGAAGAAGGTGTGTAGGTGTGAAGTTACCTATTTTGGCGCAATTTGGTAGTTAGTCCGCCAATTTATAAGTTTCTAGTTAGCTAATGTTTGACGCATAAAGTATCCGCTCATAATAGTGTCTCAGGATTTAATTCTCATAGTATTCTTCAATTGAAGAAAGAGTATGATAAGCAAAGAGTATGCCTCGAAGTTTTGATTGAGTATAACACGCCTATCAAGCATATGAGAAAGTTGTAAAGAATTAAAGTATCTTTAAGGCCACGCCATATATGAGTTATCACCAATAGGTATAGTACGCCAAGTTTACTCATATGTTGTGTAAGTGGGTTTTGTAACATGGTTGGTTGGGAGTCAACTAAAGGGATTGACTGGTCAAATAGCACTGATATCATGTCACTTGATTTTGAGATGACTGATGTGCGTCTCATGTCTTATTATTTGGGCCTAGAAGTTAAACAAACGAAGGATGCCATATGTTGATCTGGTGCCTTAAGTGTAGTATTTTCGTCAATGTACCATTGTAATTTTTTTCGAATAGATTGGTTAATAAAATAAATTCATGAATTATATTAATATACTTTGTATAATTATCCTCATATAGGTTTTTCATGCAAAGCAAAATGGAAGCAAATGTTACTCAATGGTTGTCTAATGTTTAACTAATACTAAGTGGTATTACGTGGTCGAATCATAATACGAAAAAAAGCTTATATTAGTAGGCAAACCTAAACATGTCCTTAGTCTAATCGAAAATAAGCAAACCTAAACATATCATCTATCAAGTTCAATTGGGGAGATGTTCTATCTTAGACATCGAAACAAATGACTGCCAGAAGATAGAGACATAAATGTGACTGACTGGATTGATAGTATATCGGACTGGACCAAAAAAAACAAATTCTAAATCCATTTATGGGTTTATTCACTTGTGATGTTCATAGTGTGACATACCTAAATCCTGAGTGGATGACGGACTATGTATGCGTGATTCATACATTTTGATGTAAGTAAAAACCTGAGTTCAAATAGATAAGGAACCTAAAGCTGGTGCGTTGGGTGTACGACTTCTGCAGTATATAGTATCATTCAAAGCAATGGAATTCATAGCCCGAGACATGGGTAAATGATATTCTCTCATTGGCATTACATGGTTGATGAAAAGTAAACGTGGTCACGGGTCGTTCGTCTTTGTGATGAATGACTTCTATTTGATAGTAATTGACTTTTCATGAAGGAAGATGTAATTGTTACCATGAGATAAAATATGATCATATTGGTAGAATGGATGTTATCCCAAAGAGATTAAGGATATCCTATGAGAGAAACACATTTATGACAAGGTCATTGGATGAGAACTAATCAAGTTGCTTTCGTAATGATATGTTGTTGGGGAAAGCTAAATAACAATACTATAGTGGAATGAATTCATGACTAAATGAGTTTATAATTAATAGGCGAAAAGTTAGAACTTAATTATAAATCATTTGAGCCTCAATTGCATATGTCCAATCGGTCCCTTCGCTAGCTCGTTGAAACCAGAAATGAATTGCATGATGAATCAAATGAACATAAATTGATAGAAATGATAAAGTTAGACAAATGAGTTACATTCAGGAATGAATGTGGTTTTCTCACTAAGTATGAAAATGACCTGAGAATTAATTTATGATTTTTTGATTTATTAATTAATTAATTGAAGTTCGAAAATTGATTTAAATTAATTGGTTATTGTGATCCAATTAAATGTAGAATAAATAAATATATTTCATCATAGATTCTTTTATGGTAAAATTGTCATGATTTTAATGGAATTAGAATTGGGTTGAGAAAATTATTTAATTGAGAAATTAATTAATTTAAATTAATTGTGCAAATAATATTTAATTTTGGAAATAGAAAAAAACATGTTCTGAGTTGGAATAAATTATAAAGTGTTGGGTTGAAGTCTAGGAAACACATATAATTAGACTAGTACAGGAGAAACTCATTCCCCTTATATGGAATACATGGGACGGCAAACCCTTAGTAATCCTATCTAGGGTTGCCACCTCTCTCCCTAAATAATAGGGAATTTGAGATTTTTTCTATCAAAATAATATTATTTGTATTCTACCACTTCAACCAGGATTCTACCAACTCTCCCTATAAATAGATTGCACTAGTAGGTTTCAAATCACACCAACAAAACAAAGAAAAACACAAGTTTCTCTGAAGTTTTCAATATTATTATTCTGGCAGAAAGTAGTGGAAATTTATTTTTAAGAATAAATTTGATTTTTTGGGATTGCAATTCTACCAGTTTCTATTTAAGAAAGATTTACTTTCCCATTAAAAGTAAAGAAAATATTTTTGGTTCAGTGTTTGATTCGTTTTGTTCGAGCCCACACTTGAAGCAATTCGTGGTATGAGAATAGTGAAGAAGATCATTTGGTTGAAAGTTGAGAATGACAATTATCCGTCTATCCAAAAACACAAAGACGATTTTGCTCTAGAGTTTATTGCTATAAATATCACAAATTGGGTCAGTTTTCAAAATTTTTATTTTCCGTTGTGCAAGAAAATCATTTTCAAACCAGATTTTTTCCAACAACATATTCATTACGTAAGTATCATGGGTTGCGCATGGGAGCATGCAACCATGACAAACTTGTGTGATCCATCGTATTTGAGGGAGGTCATTTGGCCCAACCAAACTGGCCCGTTTCTTGGAGAGATTAAAAGCCCATCTCAAGAGCCTGGTAAATATGGAAAGTGATCCAAGGAGATACGATTGTGTAATCTTAGAGTTCTAATTGTATACAGCTTCTAATTGTGTAATCTTAGAGTTCTAATTGTATACATCTTTTAATTGTAGCCATTGATGTACTTTGATTTACACCATTGATTTTAGGGAGGCTCAACTATAAATAGAGACCTCTTTGCTCATTGTAATTCATTCAGTTATCAATAAGAATCTTGAGAGTATTCACTCAAACTTTTCTCTCAAATGTTCTTGCTTTTCTAAGGTTTTTGTTCATCTTTCAACGTTCGTTCTTACTTCGTTCTTCTGCTGGTCTTCATGGGTGCTTTGAGGGAATTCTATTGAATCCTTTTTTGTTGCGAGTTAGGCTGACTTAGGCATTTTTGGAGCAAAGAAACTGCCTAAGGCCGCACGGATCGCGTGGGAGAAATCTAAGTCCGTGACATAAGAAGGTTATGCAAAGCAAGTGTTGAAGAAATTCAAAATGTTTGGCTGCAATCATGTTAATACTCCAATGGAGTGTGGAGTGAAGTTTTCAAAGTTTGATGATGAAATAAAGAAAGATCTAACTCTTTTCAAAAGTCATGTGGGAAGTTTGAGATACTTGACATGTACAAGACCTGATATCCTATTTGCAGTTAAAGCAGTGAGTCGCTACATTGAAGCTCCTATGTTACCTCACATGAAGGTTGCTAAAAGGATTCTTTGTTACCTAAAAGGTACAATTGAATTTGGGTTATTCTACTCATCTTCAACTTATGGGATTTTGGGATAGTGATTTTGCCAGTGACATTGATGAGAGAAAAAACACCACTAGATTTGTGTTTTTCTTAGGAGATTATTGCATCTCTTAGAGTTCTAAGAAGCAACCCATTGTGACACTTTCAACTTGTGATGCTCAATATGTGGTAGCAACTTCTTGTACTTGTCATGCTATTTGGCTTAGAGGATTTTTGAAAGAACTTCACTTGCCACAAGAGAGAGCAACCAAAATTTGCATGGATAACAAGTCAGTACAAGCACTCACGAAAAATCTTGTGTTGCATAATTGAAGCAAACACATAGACACAATATACCATTTTATCAGGGAGCATATTATCAAGAAGGAAGTGGAGCTTAAGTTTGTGAGTACTCAAGATTAAGTGGCAGATATTTTTACAAAACCTCTCAAGGTTGAAGATTTTTGAAGAATGCATGACGTAATCAAGAAAAGTTCAAATTAAAGGAAGTGTTGAATATTATAATTTGAATATTCTAAAATATATTTGCTCATTTACGTATATGTATATGTATTTAATGAATGAATTTAGAGTGGACAAATATAATACTCATGCATGAATGTATTTAATTAGGATACATGAATGTATTGAAATCAATAGTCACTTACAACCTTTATATAAAGAGTTGTATGTGATGAAGCATAACAAGGGAGAGTGAAAGACACAAAAGTATAATACAAGTGAGTTCATTTTCAAATTCCTTCCCAAGGTTGTTTCTTCCTTCACAAGATAATTATTTCTCTTCCACCTCCTTCCAACAGAGGTTTAATACTTTGATTTCAATCTGCCCTGTGCTTGAGGACTCTTTGTTCTCTTTCTCCTCTTATTTTTCCCGTAATTAATCACACAAAAAAAATTTGCAAAATAAGGTGTTGCCTCATTGAAATAGCAAGCTTTTGAACCTAACCAGAAGTTACCTAAACAATTTATGGAATAGAGTAGGAGAGAGCAAAGAAGGTTCCAATGTCATGTGATACTTGACTGTCATTTTTAAGTTTACATCAAGCTTTCAATTACTAAATTGACAGAAGCTTAGATAAATTAATGATTTGACAATTTTCAAAGAAAAACTCATTTCTTCTGCTATAGAATTTGACACATTCACTCTCTTCTTCAATCATATAGCGTATTCTAAATAGAACTCAGAACTGCGGCTAACAATTCGATTCCTCATCGTGAGATTGTTGTTGCTGTCGTGAGAATCAACGGTCTGAGCCGACAGCCGAGGCACACCATGGCTCGAAGAAGATGAAACTGTTATGAGAGCAATCATACAGATCAGAAACATGATTCAGGGCACCCATATTTTTCTAATCTTTCTCTTTTGATACCAAAAAAGAAAAAAGAAAACAAAAGAAAGGAAAAGATGGTGGAAATAACACCAGAAGAGCTTCTCTTTCAGATTATATGCAAGATAAAAACGTTGGATCTTTTAGACTAAAGAAGCCACTGATTCATTTTGTTTTTGTTTTAGACTGAATTTTTTTTTGTGAGAAGTTAAAACTTAACAAGTTGAACACATGAAATGGTTTGATAATCAAAGCTGTTCACCATTTTAGGTATGACTTAGGTTCAAGTCGCGTTAGTTACATTAATTATTTGAGCTTTGACATGTTATTGTAATTAAAAAAAAATTTAATGTAAAATAAAATAAATTTAAACACATGTCAACATATTATAAGTGTGGCATGTGGAGGGACAGACAATTTTTGTTTCAAACCGACCCAACTATTATGTTCGGCTCGGCTAAAACACTTATCTTGACTAATGACATTTTTAATTAAATTAGAAATTCATATTTAATATTAAATTGAAAAAAATAAAACCTTCCTCACTGTTTTGTGCGTAATTGAAAGAAATTATGGTGAATATATGCAGTGTTTGAATAGTAAATACAATCCAATGTGAGGGCTGGGGGCAAATCTAAGGGCATACCCATATTATAAACAGTGGGGGTTACTTGACTTAAAATTTGAAGTTCCATCCCAATTCTACTAAAATCTTAAATCCCTTTTCTTTTCTTCAAATGCATCGCTAAACCCATGCACAAATGTCATCCATGCTGCGTTTTGGCTTTAAGAATAGTTGAAAGAATTTCTTTTTAGGAAGAAGATGAAATTTAATTATCTTTTTATGAAGGATAATCCAATCAATGTTAAATATCACTTTTAAGTATTTAATGGGGGAAAAATGCTATAATTTAAGAGCTAATATTTTATTTAACCCAAAAGATATCATTTCATTGACATTATAAAATTAAAATTCCTTAATCCTCCAAAAGGTGAAAAAAAAGAGAATTTAAGTACCAATATAAGAAAAATGGTATAGATTAGGTGCTGAGCATTAAGCAAAAAATTACATGCATGCTCCACAAAAGTGAATGGAGTCAAAGTCCCTTTAGTTTCCCTATTCTAATAAATGCAACCACTCATGGACTTTCATAAATTAGTAACTGGTATACAGAGGAGCTTTAACATTTTGGTTGTGAGAAATGGGCTATTACACTCACTTGGTTCCCTTCAATGCCAAAATTATTGAAACAACCGTCACTGACGAGGCTTCTGTAGCAGAATTTTGGGTTCTCCAGGTTCGGTCCAAGTTCATGTTCCATGGGCAAAAACTTACTATTGCAGGGTTGAACTGTAAATGGAAATCTCATCCAATAAGATCAATGAGCAACAAAATTGCCACTCTACAACTCTGTGTTGACACCATGTGCCTCGTTATTCAGCTCCTCCACATTAACCACATGCCTCAGTTCATCAAAACCTTTCTCAGTGACACGGACGTGGTTTTTGTGGGAATCGACATTGAAGAGACTGTGTTTAAACTCCAGAATGAGTATGGACTGAGTTGCGGAAGGATTATTGATGTTCGTTCCTTGGTTAAGGCATGGTTCCCACTCAGCTACTATGGGAAGCCTGGTTTGAAAGTTCTTGCTAACCGATTGGTGGGGCTCCATAAATGGAGACCAAGTGGTGATGAGTGCCTCAATAACATGGACACTAGGTTTCTTGACGAGGATCAGGTTAAGTTTGCATGTATTGATGCATATGCTTTGTGCAGGAT
Organism: Gossypium raimondii; assembly: GCF_025698545.1. Classification (NCBI taxonomy): domain Eukaryota; kingdom Viridiplantae; phylum Streptophyta; class Magnoliopsida; order Malvales; family Malvaceae; genus Gossypium; species Gossypium raimondii. Next base: position 33,707,439 of record NC_068571.1, on the reverse strand, counting down.
TGGTCACAAGCTTCTCAAGGAAGATGAAAGGGCTTCTCAAGCATATGTGAGTGGATGAATAAGTATGGTGAAATTTGTGTTTTCCAGAAGTGAATAGACATAGCCATTGCGTTTTTGTCAATTCTGAAATGAGTTTTTCCATATGAATATATATAAAATACATATTACTAGCTCAAAGTATAGGTGAATAATACAAACAAATACAAAGGTGAAACACCCACGCGTATGATTAATTTTTCAACTTTTGTTGTGCTAATATCACCATAACATCTTCTTCCTTTCCCCACTGAAATGCAACTTGTGCCTTCTGAATTCTATATTGAAAACCAGTTAACAACAATTATTACTTATATTATGCATTAAGCATAGGCATTCAACACCATTTTCACCTATAGGATGACGATAAACCGTGGGGGTATGGCACACGCATACTACTTCGGCTTTTCACTTTTTTGTAGTCAAGTTATGGTAGAGTGCATCTATTTCAGCCTGTTCAAACATCATGTGAAGTAACTTGGTAAGTCACCTGGTAACTAATAAGAAGCATATATGAATGAAAAATCATGCACACATTACCTGATAATATTTGAGCAGATTGTTTCTTTTTTTCTTCAATGTTGCAGTCACTAGATCTCGCTCCATGTCGAAAGCCCGGGCTTCCAAAATCACTCCTTTGATATACTCAAAACCTCTCATCTGGTGTTCAAATATGCAAACAAAATGTAAAGAAAGATGTAGAGGAAGAAGACTAAAGTAGATGTTACCTTGTTTTTATCAGCTGTGGATTTGAGCTCTGAGAGGACATAATTCTGAAGCTTACTCAGAGAACAGAGCTCAGAGAGTGAAACAGTGTAACCATTCAACTCAGCCCATTTTTTAGCATTTTCTTCATGTAGCACAACCACTGCAACTAGCATTGATTTGAAGCTGTTTCCATAGACCCATACCTAAAGAAATTTGTTTTTTAAATTTGATTAAAGGGCATTACTTTGTTGGGAAATCAATAAAGGAGTCGATCAATGGAGATTCTCACATCATCGATGATTGGAGTGACTCCGTAAACATTTTCCAAGTACTCTAGTGCGACATACTCTCCCTGGGAGAGCTTAATAAGATTTTTCTTCCTATCAATAACCTTAAAAATTCCATTAGGAAGCATTTGGCCTATGTCTCCTGAGAGTGTCAAGAATGTCGGAATTAGAATTCAAGATTGGTGATTAAAAATTCAGTTTGAGAATTTGACTGGAAATCGAACCGTCTAACCTGTATGAAACCATCCATCCTCGAAAGATTCTCTTGTCAGTTCAGGGTTTTTGTAGTACTCAGAGAAAATAGTCTTTCCTTTCACGCATATCTCACCACAGGGAGGATTTCCGAGTGGATCATAGCCCATGTCTGAAACCTCCTCTAAGCGCAAGTCGTTGTACACAGCTGGAGACCCGACAGCACCAACAAAGCACATCTCATCCGGAAAACCAATAGTGCAAGCTCCACATGTTTCAGTCAATCCTATAAGAATCACAATACAAATTGTTCAATGTGCAGATTAGCTGTATAAGAAAATTACAACTAAGGCAACATATGCACCTGACGGTAATAAGCACTAGTGCTAGGATTAAGGAACTTTATATATAACTAAGACATGCCCATTCTTTTTTTCTTTTTCTATTCCCTTGTTTTAAATATGACATAGATAGCCTGCCGTTATTTTCCATACTCTAATAGACAGGAAATTACCATAGCCTTGGACAACAAAGGCACAACAAGTGACCCGCAGGAATTCTTCAACTTCAGAGCTCAATGGTGCACCTCCGGATAGTAACAATCGAAGCCGACCACCTAACTTAGCTTTGACCTTGTAGAAATGGAAAAAGAGATGATAACACATTAGATAGTGGAAAGGTCATTTTCCCCAAAGCTTAAGAGTACACACTACTCAAGGGAACGACAAAGGCATAAACCGGGGAGAACTGGGCCTGTTTGGACCAGTCTTCAGAATACTAGAGCCAATGATAAGGTGGCACCGAAATTGTATATCCGTTTAGAATAATGCAAAGCCCAATGAACAAGTATTAATGTGATCTGGACCCGTTAATCGATGTTTCATATTGTTGGGTATATGTATGGAACTCATCAAGCTTCGAAATATGGCCAAATTTTCTGTTTAGAAGATTGGTTTCCGAAGGAGATAAGACATTACCTTCCTGAAGGCCAACAAATCTGCTAAAGGAGATGCAAATTTTTGCTTATACCCTTTATTCATCCAAGAAAGTTTGCTGTAAACAAAACACGCATGCATCAGCACCATGGTCATTCTATATGCACTTCTACTACAAGTAGGAGGAGTTGTGTTACTCTTTGTAGGGAGCATTGTCTTACTGTTTGTAGAGAGCATCAAAAATCCACTTCCTCAATGGACTTAGTTCTTGTAGTGCTTGTTGAATACCTGAAACACGGATAAACTTTGACGAACAAATCATTGTTACTTAAAAATTGATCAGAAGATAACAGTTTTCCAATCACTTACCTTCATGAATCATATCATAAACTCGGGGTACACCTGCTAAAAATGTGGGTTTCAACTCCATTATGTCATCCCGCAGTTCCTTCAAGTTCTGTAAGAACCAACATATTTTTTTACATTAAGTTACAATTAAGTTTTAAACAAAAAGAATAAGAAATTAAGCAAAATTTTAATGTAATATGGAAATTCATAAGAGAAGTTCCAGTCATGGATCGAGACGGCCACCTCCCGTCTTCTCTTTCCCCTCATCTGATCCTATGCTTATATGTATCTAAATAATTCCACCATCACCGTACCTGGCAGTGGCATAATAAGCACCATTCCCATGATTTTAACATCTTCTAATGACTAATAAACTTCATAAGTTCATAAGTTCTTTAACACCCCCTCTCCCCTAGGACTGATTTTACATTTCCTCAACTAAAGAGTTCCTTAAAGAAACAGAGCTCCAGTAGCAAACCCCATGGTAGTAGCCAACAGATGCTCCTCTATGGAAAAAATATTCTTCGATCATGCGGTCAAGGATATGAGCAAGGGGCAGGAAGGACAAATACACATCATCCACTGTCATCTGTTTAACAAATGATATATCAGGAAGGTGAACCAACATTATGTTAAAACAAAAGGCACACTTGAAATTGATCCCGAAGTAAATGTTAGCAAGAAAGGACACAGCAGTGTTACTTTGAACAAGAGGAGCAGATTGCTATTTTGAAGAGATTGTTTATATTAAGTTCCAGAATTAAGTATACCTTGTCCTCAAATTGATCCAAGAAAAGATCAACTCCACATACAAATGTTGCCATTGTTTCATGTGTTAAAACAACGCCTTTAGGATCTCCACTGGTTCCACTTGTATACATAATGGTGCAAATGCTAAATGGTTGAGGTGGTGAAATCTCCCAAGGATTTTCCTTTCCCTGTGAAACAATAGGCACAGACAGGAAAAAGAAAAAGAAAAAGTGGATTCAACATTTCTCTCACAACATTTAAAAAAGGTGAACATGAGTATCGAGAGATCTTAATATGATAATTTTTTATGCAAAATCACTGTGAAATAGACGATTAGTTTTCAATCCCTCTCTCTCAGAGTATAGATATTAAGAGTGAAACCTAACCATGTGGAGAAACTCAGTCCACGAGTATGTCTTAATCCCCATTTGAGATGCCTTAGCATTGTCTTCTTCAGCCAGCGATGTGAAGCAAACAATTGCTGCCACCAGAGAAAAACTTAGCATAGAGCCTTCAAGCAGTTTCAGCAAACTAAAGTTTATTTACTCATTTTTCACCTTTCAGCTGTTGAGTCGATTTACAATTAGGATTCAAAAGCTGCAAAGGCATGGGAAACATCAGAATGTTGATTCTGAAATTGGAGAAGTGTATCGAAAAGGGCATAAGTTAAAACCTAAACCTTACTTCTTTTACTTTTATGTCTTGAACGAATACAAAATCAACCTCTGCATGGTCTATGATAAAATTTACAGCTCCAGACCCTGCACACAAGTTAAAGGAAGATGAACCTTAAGCTTAATATCCTATTCTATTCAAATCAACAGTGAGACCTATAGATAGCAGGCATCTTGATGGTCCAAAAACTATGTACAACATCATGTGTGGTGGAAACACCTTCCACGAAGATCAATAAGAAGCTCCTAGAGGTAAATTAACTTATTAGCTAGAAAAGGTTTCAGCATAATAGGATTTAAGAAGAGTGATGGCCATGGACACTTGGAACTGCTTTTGTAAAAGCTAGCCCCAAAGTTTCACTGCTGCAATGGCAATAGACAATGGGGGAAGGTAAGAATCTAAAATGTTAGGCATTAAATTATGGGAAAAAAAGAAGCTTCTTGAGCAAAGAGAGATCATAGAATTTGCTTCAAAAGAAGGAAATTTCTCAAGAGGCAATTACCTAGTGTATCATAGAGAGGCACACAAACCAAACTGTGGGCACCGCAGGCCTACAAACGTTGGAAAAAGTTGTTAAAGGACCATTCTAACGAGTGCCGAAAGGGAACTTGAAAGGTCACTACTTTTAAAAGCATTATCATAATTGATACAATAGCCAAAATCTGAAAGCAGACCTCCATTGCCATAATCCACTGCGGGCAGTTTGCTCCATAAATCCCAACCCGACATCCCTGCAACAAATATGTGAGTAAAACTGTAGTGAGGAAAGATTCAGACTAAGCAACAAAATCGCTTTGTTTCCAAGGCATCAGAAAATTGACATATGTTTATGCTTACAGGTTCAACACCAGATGCTCGCAATGCAGAACCAACATGCAGAACTTCATCATAAACTTCCTTATACGTTTTCCAGATATAAGGACCCACCTAAATGATAAACAAAGTGAGAAACAGCTAGAACAAATCTGGTACAAATTATGAAATCTTGTATTGAACATAAATTTAACCTTGCCATCAACAAATTTTCGCCATCCAAGCATCCTGTTTCCAGGGTACTTCTCAACAGATGAACTGCAGAATATCCATCTTGTTGTCAAAATTCATGAATACTAAGATATTTAGTTCGTGAAAGGATAATCTAGAACTGTATTAGTATAATCAGTTAAGCAACAAGGCCTTCCAGCAGGCATTTTCAATGCAAATTCCTACTCTAGTATGTTAATGATACTGGCTTTTGAGATCAAAGTAAAAGCCTGTACTGTTACATCAAAAAGTAAAAATACAAGTGCAACATATTAAGTTACCTGAAAAGAGTCCATGTGGTAGACATCTCAGGATCAGGTGGAGGGTATCCTTGCTTGGCGAGTAGGTTACGGTACACGGGACCAACTGATGGCTTCCCATCTCGTCCTTCCCTTCCATCCTCCACCTTAACTGAAAAAACCTTCCTATTTTCCATCTATAGAACCTGTGCAGGGAAAACAAAACTCTAGGCACTTAAAAGAGACAAAAGTCCAAAAATAAAGAAAATTCAAGCATACACAGTTAAACAATACGGCCACAAATTCAATAAATAGCAATAACTAAAATATTAAAGGTCAACTACAATATTATGAAAATTAAAAGCCATGGAAGTTTATTTCAAAAAAAGAAGAAAAGTCATGAAAGTTGCAAAGAAATGTGGACAAAACTGCAACTGGATTCAAACTAAACAAATGTTAAATCCACTTCTAATCAAATCAAAGACCAAAAAGTACAATTGAAACAAGCAAAATTCTGATAATTTCACCTGTTGACAGAGAACATAAAAAATCCTTAATTTCCAAAGCAAGTGAAAACTTAAAACTAATACCCGCAGCCCACCATATATTATACTATATATAAGAACAGCTAAAAGTGAAAACTAAGACCCACAGCACCCCCACCGTATTATATATAACCCAAAAGTTAAAGATAAAAACCATTGGCAAAATGGCAACTTATAGAACAAAACGAAATCCAATATAAAAAAATAAACTCAGAAACAGGTGCTTACAAGAAAAGTAGAGAAACCCCAGAGTTAAGAAGAAAGGAAGGTAAGGGGGGAGTTTGCTTACGAAGTGGAATCGTGAAAGGCTGCGAGGATTGTCATGAATTTAAGGGAAGAAAGGGAGACTGGGAAGCGAGTTTCATGGCCTCGTTAATGAGTTCGTTGAAACAGGCATTCAGTGTGTTAAGTACTTTCATTAACTGCAAACATTAATTGCACCCTTTAGGCTTTAGCTTAAAATCTTTCACGGAAACTTTGACACTTTTCTTTTTTATTTTCGCAGAATTTGTTCCGACCAATCAACAATTCCAAACTGAAAAGTTGGGGGTTATTATTACGCTATACTGTGTAGTGAAAGAGAGGGTGGAGGTTGTATCCAAAAAAAAAAAGAGTGGGTGGAGGTGCCTTGTTGTAAATGTAATTGATTTTGATTAGTTTTTTCTTTGGATATAATTCTTTCCGACCGGGGTAAAAGAATTATAAAGCCAATAAATTAAATGATGATGTGTGATTGTGGGGTTGCTAATATTAGTCCCTTCACATAAAAATTTCTATCTATTTTCGTATATTTTATTGGTTAAAATTTTATTCATTTTACTTAAATTAGCTCCTCTACATCAACACGAAATACATATGACATACTATGAGTCTTAATTTAGTATTATTATTATTTAACATTTAATAATAAAATAGATAATTTTAATAGAAAAACTTGTTAGCTCATTGATCTAATATAGTATCTACTTTTTAGTAGAGGAATAAAATACAATCCAACTCTTTATACAAAAATCTTTACGCAACATGATATTTGAGTAAAATATTTATAAATGAGTAATTCGAGAATAGATGATTCGGATTATATTCGTATGTTTTATTATTCTTTAGAAAATGATATTTGTATTTTACCGTATCTATAAAATAGTTATATTTTAACTTTTGATAGGAAATTATATTTTTATAAAATTTAGTTAATTAAAATATTTAAAATATTCATCAAAAACATTATAATTGAGAGAGAAAAAATAAAATTTTAAAAATAAATTTTATGAATGAAATGAGTTGAATTTTATTGATTTCAACCAATTGAGCCATCATTGTGCCCTTGGTTGATGGTAGAATGGTAAATTTATGTTAATTTTCTTAAAATGAAAATGATACTCTTATATTTAAGAATAAAAATAGATTGTCAGTTGAGTCTGCAAGACACGTGAGTTTGAGTGCGCTGAAATGTATTATCTTCCTGTTCATGAGTTGAGAGAATTCCATCAAGTTTAAAATAAATAAATTCATAATATAATAAAGTATTAATATTTCTTTAGAAGATTTAAGACAAAAAAGATTTATCAGTTTTTATAAAAAGTTATCAATTTTTTCCTTCTATTAATTATTACATAAATACTTTTAATTTAATTAGTTATTATACTTTCGAATATTTTTATTTACTTTTTTATTTTGGAAAATTTATTTACTTTATTACGTAAGAGACTGTCCTAAAATCTAGCAGCAACCAGTAAAGTTTCCAATTAAAATTCAGAACAAAAAGGAAAAGAAACTTGTTTGTTAGTTTTATAGATAAGGATGGGCAATCGACGTCTTATGAATATTTCGGTGCCCACAAAGCCGCCGCCCCGGCGCCCCATCTCACCATTTGGCACAACATGTAATCTCACTTGCCATGTGGCATATAATTAGTCATTTTCATTGAATTTAGTATAAATTTTTAGAAAAATGTAAAAATTAAAATAATTATGCAAGTAATTATAAATAATTATATTTAAATTCAATTATTTTGAAGCTTTCGAAACATGTTTGTACATAATGAGAGTTACGATGTAATTATATTATATTACTCAAATTCGAATTCGAATTCCTTGTAATTATAAGAGCTTAATTACACTGTCATTCACTTACTTTGTGGTGTCAAAACACATCTTAGATGCAAACTTAGTTGAAATAATAAAGATTATAATGTATTGAGTATAAATCATGTGATTCTCATTATGTGTATATAATTTTCTAGATTTATCAAAATATAAAAGACATAAATACCATTTAAATAATATTTGCTCTTTATATATATATATATATATATATATATAGATTTGGCAATTTCATAATTGAGTTATGTTCAGGTAGATAAGTGACACTAAGTCAATCAATTTTGAATATAATATATATATTATTTTGTAATTTGTTTGATGTATTCTATGTTCATGCAAAATTTAATAAATTGATAATACAAATTATAGAAAAAGGCATAATGATTTATTTGATCTTCAAATTTGTTATGTTTATCAAATCTCTTTAAAATAGATGAAAAATTAACGTCTATTAACTTTGCTAATATTGCTACGTGGATACTACATCAAGAATTAATTATTTTTAAAATTAAAAAATTTCCAAATATTTTTATTTTAAAATTAATTAATTATTAACGTGGCATACATGTGAATGTTACATCAAGAAAATTAGCATATGTTAACTTTTAATTTTTTGTGGTGATTTGAGATATAATGTAAATTCAAAGATTAAAAAGATGAAAAATTAAATAGAGAACTAAAATAATTTTTTTTATAAAATTAAATTGAAAATAAGTCAATATGAGATACTTATATTTCATAAACACCAATTTAATAAAAAATAATTATAAAAATGGTCATTAAATTCCATTGCTTCTGTAAACCTATAGAGGTGATCATGGGTCGGGCCGGGTTCGGGCTAGGCCCGGACAAAATCTTAGGCCCGTTTTCTAGGCCCGAGCCCGACCCAAAATATGGGCCTAAAAATTTGTCCAAGCCCGACCCAAAAGAAAATTGCTAAGCCTGAGTCTGGCCCGGCCCGACCCATATTAAATATATATAAAAAATATATATTTGATTAAAAATAAAATATATATTTGATTAAAATAAATTATATATCTGATTAAAAATAAAAAATATATATTTAATATATAATTCGGGTTGGGCTGGGTCGAGCCCGAGCCAAAAAAGTTTTGCTCGAGGCCCGACCCATTTTCTAAACGGGCCTCTTTTTTGCCCAAACCCATATTTCGGGCCTATATTTTTACTCGAACCCTCCCATTTTTCAGGCGGGTCATCGAGACGGGCCGGGTAGCCCAACCCATGATCACTTCTAAAACCTATTGGCGTTATAATTTACGGCCTCTGGAACATTCTTTGTTTAGAATCCTAAGGAAAATCTGTTTGCATAATTTTTATTCAAATAAAACAATTGTACGATGAATGAATATTTAAGATCCATGAAAGAATTTTAAGGAAAATCTGTAACACCCCTAATCCACATGCATTATCAAAATAGGGTTTTAGAACATTACCGATCAAACAGACATAATTTCAAAATATTTCATATTATATAATATTCAAGTCAAAATCAATCAAAATCGTACATATTGTCCCTTATTTGAGCCCTCGAGGCTCAAAATACGTGTTAGAAACAAATCGGAACTAATTCGAAAACTCAGAGAATTTTTCGTGAAATATTAAAAATTTTCAAAATTGCAGGGTTCACACGGCCGTGTGGTCAGGCCGTGTGACTCACATGGTCAGGAGACACGCCCGTGTCTCAGGCCGTGTGGGCATAAAAAATAGGGACACACGGCCGTGTCGCAGCCTGTGTCTATACTCGTGTAACTCTCTGACTTGGGTCACACGGCCAAGCCACATGCCCGTGTGCCCTTTCGAAATGGCTTCGCACGTCTGTGTGCTAGCCGTGTGTCTCACACGGCCCAGTCACATGCCCGTGTGTCTGGCCGTGTGGACTCAAAATGTACCTTAAATAACAAGTTTACCATTCCCTGCAAGCTTGGACAATAAGCAACTAAAAAATCATTCATTTAACCAATTCAAAACACGATCAAACACATCCAAAACATGTCAAAACAACCATCCAAGGTGCCTAACCAATGTACCCTCATTAGTACCACAATTATATCATCAAATCATATTATCAAAGTGTCATTCAAGTCCAAATTATAAACATACCTAATTTATTTCATTTTACCTAGTTTAAGAACACTTAAACACCAATTTAACATGCCATAATAAAACTTCAAAAATAAACACATGTATATATATCAAACCAATATTAAACTTATAACCTCATTTACATTCAATCCATAAAATAACTATTGATTAGACACCCTAGGTACATGCCGAAACAAAAAGGATAAACATCACCATGTTTGAGTTCGAGACCGTTGTTGGATGCTGAATCAGCAATCAAAATTAAGTACCTAACCTGCGTACGGAAAATAAAACCGTACGCTGAGTAAAACTCAGTGGTATTTCTATAATTCGAATATTTAAAGATAAAACAATATAATATGCATATGTTAATTATAAGCACAATTGAATATTTAAAACCACATTTATTCATGCAATGACATTAGCCATACATTATTCAATTCATGAATACATTATTATATACCATACTCAATTTTCATCACTTGCTATATATAATAGCTTTTCACAATTTGGTACACATATCATTTAAACAATAATATTGTTCATTCCATATCCAATTCATGAAAACACAATTCATGTCTCTTATTTTCATTTTGTAAACAATATCATTTAATATCAACCGTAGTACCATTTCAATTAATTATCCCTATTAACACGACTTGGACTTGGACAGATACATGGATCCAACCAAAAACACACTAGTTTGGCACCCGGTGCCTCATCGGATAATTCGAAGTAATAAATTGACACCCAGTGTCTGATCGACTCGAAGTCGAAGAAATCCCTGAACTCTTCCAATCCTATAACATGCCATCTATATCCGACTCAGCCTGATACAATTAATAGGTTTAATTTCACATTTAAGATATAATAAATATCCAATATTAATTTTTCATATATTCACATAATTACACATATAATCATTTCAATTCAAAAATTAATCCATTCAATATATATATATATATCTATCAATTCAATTCATTCAATCAATTATCAAAATATCAATTACTTACCTTAACACTTACCATATACGTTAAATAAAAATTACAACAATTAATAACTAGTTTTGGAATATAGAAATACAAACTAGAAATTCTGAGCTATTCCTCGTCGACTTTATTTTTTCCCTTTTTAGTCGATGATTCTGGTACGGCGTTAGGTACAGAATTAAAACAATTAAAAATCATCAATACAGCACAATTCAATTTCATATTGAATATTTCAATTTTTACTCAAATATTGCCAAATTTCAAATTTAGTCCCTAAACCGAGACTAACTTTTATTCTTCACATTTAATTCTTTATTTTTATGCAAATTCCACTTTAGACTAAATTCAACTCCTATTTTCACATAAATTCCTAAATTTTTAATTTTTACAATTTAGTCCCTATTACACAAAATTTACTATTTGTTTTACAATTTAACCCTTTTCATTTCTAATTTAAAAATCTATGAATTTAGTCCCTAATACTAAAAGTATTCAACATTAACAACATCTAAAAACTTAATAATTTCTAAAATTTTGACATGGGTTGGGTAGTATTTAATACTAGGATTCCAAAATATAAAATTACAAGAAAAGAGACTAAATTGACTAACTAATTGAGCTTGGAACTTTGAAACCCTAATTTTCCTTCCTTCTTTCTTTTCTTTCTTTTTCTCCTTGTTTCGTTTGACTTTCTCTGTTTTTTCTTTCTTTTTCTATTTATTTATTTGTTTTATTATAATAATATAATATATTATTATATAATAAAATATATTTACTCAACATTTAAGGTTTATTTTATAATATATATAATAAAATTTCACATGTTTTAAATCTTATGCCGCCTCATTTAATTCCAATGACATAATTGCTTCTTTAGTCCTTTTAATTTTTCTTTAATCTATAATTCAACTTTCACCCCTTATGCAATTTAGTCTTTTTTACCTAATTACTCTGAATTCAAGTAAATTCCCCTAACCAAAACCTAATTAACTACACAACTAGCTTCGTAAATTCGGTTTACGATAACGGAGTCTCAAAAATGCACTTTTCGACACCTATGACTATCAGGTCGTTACAATTCTCCCCCTAAATAAATTTTGTCCCCGCAATTTAGAGGTGCTCATGGGCCGGGCCAGGAAAAAAATTTCAGCTCGATTGCTAAGCCCAGGCCCGGCCCTAAATATGGGCCTGGGATTTTGCCCATGCCCGACCCGTGGAGAAAATATGAAGCCCAAGCCCAGACCGGCCCGACCCGTTTTGCTTTAAAATCTGGAATTTCTTTCGCATATCATATTCTTCTAGAACATTGGACAAATGCAGGTCCATTCAATTATTTCACAAGAACCACCACCACATTCCAATCTGTTAAAAATTCTCCAATAACAGATTTAGGCAAGTCACTAATTAGATCATGCATGAGAAAATAAGTACCCTTCCATCTCGATTGTTAAAAAACTGACCTTAATCTCAAATCTTTGAAGTAGCCATCCACAAACGAATGAGTTTTTCTATTTGAAATTCATAATGTTTAGGAAAATATGAACAATAAGCAAAGCAATGCTTTAAATAGGATGAAAGATGATAATAACTCAATTTGAATGCTGGAAGAATATTGCATGTATCATCAGGTAGGTCCCAAAAATTGCTATGTAATATTTTACACCGTTCATCAGCATCTAGCTTACAACAGAGAAGACCTGCAAGTGTTTTTACAGCCAAAGGAGACCATCAAATCTTTTAACAATTGCAACATTTTTCAATCTTGAAACTAGAAGAATAAAAAATTCTGTATAAGACTATTAAATTAAAAATAAAAATAAAAATAGAAAAGATCAAGAGAATAAAAATAAAAATCATTTCAAGCTTGTGATCTCAAGGTCAAGAGAGACTGGTGTTTTTCTCATACTTGACAAAATCAAAGCTGTATTATAATTTCATACTTGATTTCAAGACAAGAAATTATACATGTAAATATATACATATTAGAAACTAACATATACATATATCAATTCATACTAAATTTCAAAACTAGATCTTATACATGTATATATATATAATCGAACCTCATATACTTATATAATGACATATCTTAATTGATACAAAAGCATATACATATATATATTTGCATGCTTATTCAAACTACTTAAACAAGTATAATATACATATTATAAATCCAATCCAAAGGTTTATACATGTATATACCTATGCATTTATTCGAACCTTATGTACACATATATATACATACCTTTGATTAAACCAATAATTTATACATGTATATACATGTGTGAATTGAACCTTGTATATATATATATATATATATAAAACTTTATACTTCAACTAAATTCAATAACATTTATGTATATACTTATATACCATTCATACTTTAACTAAATGCAAAGGCCTATATAAGTATATACCTATATGTTCGAACATTAAAACAAAGGTATTAATCATTCATACTTTAAATTTATTCAACCAATATACTTTAAATTATAATTCATCAAAGTTGAATTATAACCAAAGTTGATAACCATGCAAGATTTACTCAATTTGTCCGAAAATCTTAAGCGTAAGATTCTCCAATTATCGAAAACAAAGCAAGAATTCATGACTCTTATGTTGATTTTGAAGCTAAAATTGTTTATAAGAATGAGTTAAATTGTGAGTATTCGAATATATGTTCGCAATGAATACTTTAGTCACTTAATCTTAATATCATTACTCCTTAATTTAATAATTCAAACAATATCAATAATAATGTAAGCCCAATTCCTAGCAAAGTTATCACAATCATATGTTTCAATAATCCTTCATTCATACTTCACTCACCATTTCTCAATATGTAAAAAGTAATTTTCATTTTTCTTTCTCTAGGTCTTGATAGAGAAGATGAAAATTTGAAAAAAAGTAATTCTAATCGATGGATTACTATGTAAAGATAAAAAGAGAAGAAGATTAATAATTTTTTAAATATATATTTTAGAACTAATTCGCATATCTTATTCTCTCTGTTATATCACTCCATTTTAAAATGGTTGCTTTTATGCATTAAGATGATAACCAAAGATGAATTATAACGAGCAAGTGCCACAGACAGATGAATAGACCAAGATACCCTTCTATCTTCCATAGCTGAGAGACCTTATCCTCCAGGAAAAACAACATGATTAGCCAATCCAAAACAGGACAAAATCCAGAACAGTCCAACATTTTAAACTCAACAGATACCAAAAACAGTTGTCTCTCTTAGTACTTGAACTCAACCTTTATGTAAAACTCAATTTTAAAATACTTCGAGAACACAATCAAAATCAAAATCCCCCCCGATATGTAAAGTGTAAACACAAACAAAATCCCCCCAAGATTTAGTGTCTCAAAATCAAAATCAGAACACCGTTAACAGTAAAAATAAAAATCACAACCAACATCAAAAAGCAAAAAAGGGAGAAGACGTTAAAAAATTAGGAAACCGTTAACAGCAAACTCACCTTTGAAATTCAAAGGTAGAAGATGTTGAAGGCTAGATTTGCTGGAAGCACCGTTAGAGCGGAGGTAGAGTCGTGGAAGGCCGGTCACCGGAGGTGGAATGGTGGATCGGGCGAGGTGGGTTTCCGATTTGGGGGAAAAAAGGGAAGGGAAAGCATTAGGTTAGGGATTTATCAGAGACAGAGACACGGGGTCGGGGAAATGAGGAGGGGAATTGGGAATGGGAAATGTTAAATTATTAATCTAATAATAAATTAAAAATTAAAAATATATATTAATTAGATCCAATGGCCTGCCCGCAAAAATTTTACCCGAGGCTGACTGCTTTTAAACAGGCCTTTTTTTGCCCGAGCCCATATTTCGGGCCTATATTTTTACCCGAACCCTCCCAAATTTTGGGCGGGCCTTCGGGCTGGGCCGGGCCGCCCAACCCATGAGCACCTCTACCGTAATTTACCTGAAAAAGAGGTGGGGGTACTGAGATCTCATAGTTTCTTCTGGTTCCTAAGTCGCTTCCTCAACACTATGACTACGCCACAATACTTTCACTAATGAAACTCGCTTATTACACAATTCTTTCACTTCTCGTGCCAAAATTTCAACTGATTCTTCTTCGTACGAAAAATCAGTTTGAATTTCAATATCCTCTGTCGAAATAACATGAGATGGGTCCGATCGATATCTTCTAAGCATTGAAATGTGAAAAACATCATAAATTTTCTGCAGTTCCGTAGGTAAAGCTAAACGATATTCAACTAGTCCCATTCTTTCTGTGATCTCATACGGTCCAATAAAACGAGGACTCAGTTTCCCTTTTTGGCCAAATCTCAAAATTTTCTTCCAAGGCCAAACTTTAAGAAATACTTTATCACCAACAGAATAGTCAATATCTCAACACTTCAAATCTGCATATGATTTCTGCCTGTCAAAAGTTGTCTTCAATCTATCTCGAATTTTCTTAACAATATATTTTGTTTCTTGAATTAATTTCGGCCCGATCATTTTTCTTTCACTCAATTCCATCCAAAAAATAGGTGATCGACATCTACGGCCATATAAAGCTTCATATGGAACCATTTGAATACTTGATTGAAAATTATTGTTGTACACAAATTTGGCCAAGGGTAAGTAACGCTCCCAACTTGATTCAAAATCAATAACACAAGCACGAAGCATACTTTCCAAAATCTGAATAACACGCTCAGATTGTCCATCAGTCTGTGGGTGAAAAGCTGTGCTAAAATTAAGTCGTGTACCAAGAGATTCATGCAACTGTTTCCAAAATCTTGAAGTAAACCACGGATCCCAATCAAAAATTATTGACATAGGAACACTGTGCAATCTTACAATTTCTTGAATATAAACTTCAGCAACCTTTTGAAGTGACCAATCAGTCCTAACTGCAATAAAATGAGCCGATTTCGTAAGTCGATCAATAATTACCCAAATAACATTTTTCTTACTTACCGATAATGGTAATCCCGTTACAAAATCCATCGTGATACAATCTCATTTCCATTCAGGAATAGTAATAGGCTGAAGTAATCCGGTAGGAACCTGATGTTCTGCATTAACTTACTGACAAGTTAAACATTTAGCCACATATTCAACCACATTTCTTTTCATTCCTGGGCACCAATAAGATTTTCACAGATCACGATAGATTTTTGTTCCTCTAGGATGCAAAGCAAAAGGACTATAATGAGCTTCGCAAAGTATCAACTCTTTCAATTCAAAAACATCTAGAACACAGATTCGGTTATGAAATCTCAAGCAACCACAATCATCAATATTGAAATTTTCTAATGTACCATTCTGAACCATTTCTCTTTTTGTTCGCTAACTTGTCATCTTCTAACTGCGCTGACTTGATCCAATCAAACATCACCGATTTGATTTTTAATTCAGCCAATAGACTTCTATCATCATTGATACTGAGTTGAGCAAACATTACTCGCAATTCAATTACTGCTTTTCTACTCAATGCATCAGCTACAACATTAGCTCTATCAGGGTGGTAATCAATAACACAATCAAAATCTTTCAGAAACTTTATCCAACGAAGCTGTCTCAAATTTAATTCTTTTTGAGATAGAAGATATTTGAAACTCTTATGATCGGTATAAATATAACATTTTTCACCGTACAAATAATGTCTCCATATCTTTAGAGCAAAAACCACTGCAGCTAACTCTAAATCATGTATCGAATAATTATGTTCATGTGCTTTCAACTGACGAGATGCATAAGCAATCACTTTCTCGTCTTGCATCAAAACACAACCAAGACCACTCAAGGAAGCATTGCTATAAATGAAAAAATTGTAACACCCCAAACCCGACGTAGGAGTTATGGTCGAATCTGGCGGTGTCACATTGAGGTGTTTAGCATAAAACTTGTCGTTGAAATCTTTAAAATCAATTAATCATTTTGGTATTAAACGGTGATTTCAAAATGGGTTGTTCATTTCCAAGCGTGCATCATTAAAAGCTAATCACTTTTAAAACGTTATAAATTTTCCAAAATCTCATTTATTGCGAAAGCTTTTTTTTTTTTGAAAATGTTGCGAAAACGTGGTGTCTTTGAAAATAGTTATCTTTTGAAAACCCGTTTTTTTCTACAACTAGCAGTTTATATCAAATTAAATAAATAAAAACCGCAATTTAAAGTTTATAACTTTAAAGATGCTTTTTTTACATAAAAATACCCAAATTCAGTTACTTATAAATCAAAGGCTAAAAACAAAAGCTGATGCGATTGTGTGGCCATCATCGAGTCCCTCGCAGCACCGACTTGCCTACAACTGGGGATTACCTGTACAATTAAACAGATGGGTGAGTTTACGAAAACTCAGTGTGTAATTCCCTAACAAGCAAACAGGTAATTAAACAGTAGATAAATGCAGTTTGGGCCTAAGCCCGTTACAGTAACAGTCCAGTTCAGTGTAGGCCTAAGCCTTTTCCCATAACAGTTAACGATTGGGCTTGAGCCCATCACAATGCCAGTAATTAGTATGGCCTTTGCCCAATTTCAGAATAGTATCAGTGGGGCATTGGCCCATAACAGTAACAGATTTCAGTCATGTAGTGAACAGTATGTAATATCATTAATCGATGTAGTAACAGTACAAAATCATTAATCAGTGCAGATATGCAGTTAGAAATCCTACCCAATCCAGCCTCTACACACCACTCCGTCCCGCCAAACACACCATGTGGGGATAAAATTGACCCACCCAGCCAGACACACCAAGATTAGCATCGGTTACGAGACTAAATAGTATTGCAGCAAAGCTGCCAGTAAAATAAATGGTATATAGCCATCAGTAGGTCCGCAGTCGTCTTGGGCGACCCGTGTGACCTTACCAGTACGGTACACTTCCTCCAAATATAACAACCCATCCCCATGCAATATATCCTGACATAATATCATACGCGTATGCAAAATGTCATGCTCAATCATAGTCATACATATCATAGAGCAAATCAGTCATACATAACATATGGCCATAACAGTCATTTTATCTCCTAGGGGTATAACAGTTATTTTACCCTATGGGGGTATTTCGATCATTTTACCCTATCAGGGCATTTTGGTCATTTTACCCTATGGGGGTATTTCGGTCATTTTACCTTATGGAGGTATTTCGATCATTTTACCCTATGGGGGTATTTTGGTCATTTTACCTTATGGAATATTTCGGTCATTTTACCCTATAGGGGTATTTCGGTTATTTTACCTTAATTTAGGGTCTCAGTGTAGATATCGACCTTTCGAAAGGTCTGCAGTTGTCTCGAGTGACTCAAGTAACCTAAATGGTCATAACAGTGTAAATGGGCCCAAGGCCCATTACTCGGCCCAAGTGGGCCCACACGCTCGTACGGCCCGTTCAGCCCAGATTTCGCCACGGCTATGAGATCTACATAGCCCAGTCCAGTATTTGTCACAAGTCGTGGATTTCATCCGTGTGGGGCTTACGAGCTAATTAAGCCCACACGGCCTATTTTGGCCCAACGTGGCCTATTATGGCCTAAGCCCATGAAAATGGTCATGGAGGCCTCCATAGTCTATCGCCCATGATTCATGGGTTTGGCTTACCACACGAGAGATCGTACAATCGTGTGGTCTTAAACGCCGTATTTTCAGCTTTTCGGCTTTTGCCATTCTACAGTTACAGTTGGGTGTTTACACACCTGTTTACGAGAAGAGCGCAAATCTCCACCAACCTAGATTCAAACATGACCCAATATCAGTCCTTTAATCGTTAGGGTAAAACACCCTCTTATTAACACTTAATCCAAAAAACACCATCCTTACCTTGCTTGAATGAAGGCGACTTTAATCCCCCAAGACCGCTATCTAAAAGTGATCACATGCTTTTATCGATTATCTGCACTACAACACCGATCTCATTAACTAAGCTAGGCCATATAAGTGGCCTCAATCCGCAAACGATATACTATAGAAAGATAATCAGTATATGGCCTAAACCCTAAAAGTGAGATAACGTATTACTTTGATTGAACGCTGAGAACAAGGGTTGCGACTACTTCAAAACCACTTACAATCCCCACTCATCGAAGGAAACCCTAGAACCGCAACCGGTAACACATCGTGAGGAAAGAATCAACTATCGGTAATCAAAGAATAAAAAGGAGGGTATTCGGTTTTAAGAAAAAGAGTAGAAGAGATCATGTTTAATCAAAAAGTGAGGAGTATAAACACTTTACCGATAATTAGAAACACTTGTAGCACCGGGATAGCAAGAAGCAGCGGAGAGAAGATCGGCGCAGAGAATGATACAACAAAAGGGTAATATTTGGCTAGAAGGTAGAAGGAGAAATAGCCTGGCAAAGGTAAACCGATTGAAAAACAAAAGGATATTTGGCTAAGAGAGCACAGATTGAGGGAGAAGAAGAAGAGAGAAAAAGAAATGGAGAACCAAAAGCCGATAAATGAAAGAAAGAAAGGAGAATTCGGCAGATGCTAACACAAAATGCTTTCCAATGCCGAAAATGACCAACACTTTCCCCAGCCAAATTCTCTAAACTAGAGTTTTCCCACAAACGGTACAACACTTTCTGCGCCTTAAAACTCCTTGACTTTCTCCTAATATCTTTCCCCTTATCCCTCCTTGAATTACTCTACTGATTTCTACTCAACTCCTCCAACAACTGCATTCAAATTCTATTCAAACCCCCCTTAGCTGTGTTTCAGTCCAACTCCACTACCTACAAAGCTCAAGCAGAAAAATAAATACTCCATTGTGCAACCCAAGACTTAAACCTTAGACCTCACAGTTACACAACAGGCCACCTTGCCACTAGACCACAAGCTCTTTTTGAGTTATAAAACAAACACTATTATTTAAGAGCCTACTATCTAGATCCAATGATTTTATTCACTTAATATAAAAATTTTGCATAAGCCAAGACTTGAACCCCTAACTTCTCAGACACTTCCAAACACTCCTAAATCACTTAACCACTGAAGCAGACATTCATTTATGTCACTTCCTTACACAACTAAATATTTATATGTAGTCTCCCAACAGTTCCATAGTTCAAAACATATTTCTTCTAGGCCCAAAATTTGGGGTGTTACAAAAATCCCTTCCCGATTCTGGTAAAGTCAAAATCGGCACTTCAGCCAACATCTGCTTCAATTTCTCAAAATTTCTTGACATTGATCATCCCAGATGAATTGAACATTCTTATGTAACAACTTTGTCATCGGCAAGGCTATTTGTAAAAATCTATTTACAAACCTTTGGTAATAACTTGCTAATCCAAGGAAACTACGAACCTCTAACACATTCCTCGGCGCTTTTCACTGAACAATTGCCTTTATATTTTTAGGATCAACTCTAATTCCATCTGCTGAGATAACATGACCCAAAAATACAACCTCTGATAACCAGAATTCACACTTACTAAGTTTCCCATATAACTGTTTCTCTCGTAATACTTGCAAAACAATTCTGGGGTGTTGTTCATGCTCGGATTCAGATTTCGAATAGACCAAAACATCATCAATAAATACTACCACAAATTGATCCAAGTAAGGTTGAAAAATACGATTCATGAGATCCATAAATGCTATCAGAGCATTCGTCAATCCAAAAGGCATCACTAAATATTAATAATGACCATTCCTTGTACGAAATGCTGTCTTCGGTACATCACTTTCTTTCTCTTTCAACTGATAGTTACGTGATCTCAAATCAATCTTTGAAAAGACAGATTCTCCTTTTACTTGATCACATAAGTCATCAATACAGGGTAGAGGATATCGATTCTTAATCGTCAACTTATTCAATTGCAGATAATCAATACAAAGCCGCATCGAACCATCTTTCTTTTTGACAAAAAGCACTTAAGCTCCCCAAGGCGATACACTAGGGCGTATAAAATCACGATCCAATAAGTCTTGCAATTGTTCTTTTAATTCTGTCAACTCCGAAGGTGACATACGATAGGGGGCATTGACACTGGAATCATACCAGGAAACACTTCAATTGCAAACTTATCCTCTCGATCTGGTGGTAGTCCTAGTAATTTCTCGGGAAACACATCAGGAAATTCACAAACAATTCAAATTTTACTGCACTGACTATCAACAAAATTCGAATTGACATAGGCTAGAAAAGCTTTACAACCTTGGTTAAGAAGTTTATTAGTACGAATTGCTGAAGTGATACGAGTTGAACCACTTGTTCAAATACCATTCACCTCAATCTTATCACCCCTTTCACTCTGAACAACAAACTTCTTTTTACAACAATCCAGAAGCACCCCGTGCCCCGTAAGCCAATCCATATGCAAAATTACATCAAAATCACCAAACGACATTTCCAACAAATCAACAGGAAAGGTTATATATTGTATCATTAATGGACATCTCCTACACACCTGATCCACTAACACATATTGTCCTAATGGACTAAACACCACTATCGGTACTCTAGACGTCTCAAATTTTAAACTTTCCAACTCAACCAATTTAGTATTAACATATAAATGTGAAGATCCCGGATCTTTCAAAGCGTAAACAGGTTCTGAATGTAATAAAAATATACTTCTCACAACATCACTAGCATCACCATCCTCATGAGTCCGACAATATAAGCTTGAGCTGGAGTTCTGGCCTCTGGCTGTTGAGTAACAACATCATTTCCCTTTATAGCACCACCTCTCGAAAATGAACCATTTCAGCTCGACCCGCGACCTCTAGAAGCAGGCATAGATCTTTGGGAAGTAACATGTGTAGCACTTTCATTCTTTGGACAATCTCTAACAAAATGTTTTGTAGATCCACAGCGAAAACAACCTTGAGTTAACTTCCAGCATTCACCATGGTGCTTTTTCCCATAGTACTCATAATTTGGAATATAAGTATCCCTAAATAGACCTCGCACACTACCCGTAGATACAGTCAATTATCTATCACGATTTCTATCAGTTTTATCTGACTTAAAATTTGATCTCCAACTACCACGAAATTCTTTTGATATTTTCGGTTGTGGATTTGATCTTGTAGCTCCGGGACGCTTTCCAACAGTGCGAATATTCTCAGTCTTTTTATCAAAACCAAGAACTTGTTCCACCATTCTTGCCCGTTCCACTAAATCTACAAACTCAGTGATTCTGTGTGATAACAACTGTACTCGTAACTCATCACGTAAACCACGTAGAAATCGCTTGCAGCTGTCTATTTCAGTCAGCACAAACTCAGTAATATACCGACTAAGTCGTGAAAATTCTCATTCATAATCAACCACAGATATTTCTCATTGTTTCAGCATCAAGAACTCTTGTTTTATGTCTTTGATATACAATTCACTAATATATTTCTTTTGAAATTCCTTTTGGAAAAATTCCCAATTTACCTGACTTGCAGATACATGACGTGTCACTAATTACCACCAGGTATATACTTTTCCTTGCAATAGAGAAACAACACATATTAAACTTTCATGTGGTTTGCATTTAAATTGTTTCAAGATACGTTTAGTGGATTCAATCCAAATTTCAGTTGCAGAAGGATCAACTCCTTTCAACCCCAAGAATTCAGTTGCACCATACTTACGAATTCTTTTATCGGAGCTTGATGAACAATAGGGGTAGATGTTGTAGCGGATGTGGTTCCCGCCACTCTCTGCAGAGCATCAACAATAACTCTAAGTAATTGTGAATCATCTCTTTCCCCAATCTTACCTCGTTCAACATTAGGTTGTTGAGTACTAACTGGATTAACACTCAGTGTTGCCAATTTGGTTTCATCTAATTCATTAGAAACATCATCTCCGATATACATCTCTTGATCAACATCATCATTATAATCATCCAACATTTTAAACTATAAAAAAAACAAATATATATCAGCATCGAAATCCTGACTCAATTCGACTCAATTATGACATCTACCTCTAGACTCAAGTTCGAGCTCGATTTAGTCCGAGAATCGTCTAAACTTGCAAAGCTTTGATTCCATTAAATTGTAACACCCCTAACCCATATCTGTTGCCAAAATAGGGTTTCAGAGCATTACCGATAAAACAAACATAATTTAAAAACATTTCATATTATAAAATATTCAAGTCAAAACCAATCAAACTCGTACATATTGTCCCTTATTCATGCCCTCGAGGCCCAAAATACGTGTTAGAAACATATCGAGACTAATTCAAAAACTCAGGAAATTTTTCGCGAAATATTAAAAATTTTCAAAATTGCAAGGTTCAGACGGTCGTGTGGTCAGGCTGTGTGACTCACACGGTCAGGAGACACGCTCGTGTCTCAGGCCGTATGGGCAATCGAAATAGGGACACATGGCCATGCCCCAGCTCGTGTCTATACCCGTGTAACTCTTTGACTTGGGTTACACGGCCAACCCACACGTCCGTGTGCCCTTTCGAAATGGCTTCACAAGCCCGTGTGCTAGCTGTGTGTCTCACACGGCCCAATCACACCCCCTTGTGTCTGGCCGTGTAGACTCAAAATGTACCTTAAATAACAAGTTTACCATTCCCTGCAAGTTTGGACAATAAGAAACTCAAAAATCATTCATTTAACCAATTAAAAATACGATCAAACACATCCAAAACATGTCAAAACAACCATCCTAGGTGCCTAACCAATGTAGCCTCATTGGTGCCAAAATTATATCATCAAATCATATGATCAAAGTGTCATTCAAGTACAAATTATAAACTTACCTAATTTATTTCATTTTACCTAGTTTAAGAACACTTAAACACCAATTTAACATGCTATAATAAAACTTCAAAAACAAACACATGTGTATATATATCAAACTAATATTAAACTTATAACCTCATTTACATTCAATCCATAAAATAACTATTGATTAGACACCCTAGGTACATGCCGACACAAAAAAAGATAAACATCACAACTTTTGAGTATGAGACCCTTGTTGGATGCTGAATCGGCGATCAAAATTAAGTAGCTAACATGCACATGGAAAATAAAACCGTACGCTGAGTAAAACTCAGTGGTATTTCTATAATTCAAATATTTAAAGGCAAAACAATATAAGGTGCATATGTTAATTATAAACACAATTGAATATTTAAAACCACATTTATTCATACAATGGCATTAGCGATACATTACTCAATTCATGAATACATCATTATGTACCATACTCAATTTTTATCACTTGCTATATATAATAGCTTTTCACAATTTGGTACACATACCATTTAAACAACAATATTGTTCATTACATATCCAATTCATGAATGCACAATTCATGTGTCTCATTTTCATTTTGTAAACAATATAATTTAATATCAATCGTAGTACCATTTCAATTAATTATCCCTATTAACACGAGTTTGACTCGGACAGATACACGGATCCAACCAAAACACACCAGTTTGGCACCCAGTGCGTCATCGAATAATTCAAAGTAATAAATTGACACCCAGTGTCTCATCGACTAAATCGAAGTAAATTGGCACCCAATGCCTCATTGAAACACACCAGTTTGGCATCCAGTGCGTCATCAAATAATTCAAAGTAATAAATTGACACCCAGTGTCTCATTGGCTAAACCGAAGTAAATTAGCACCCAGTGCCTTATTGAATTAATCCGAAGTAACAAATTGACACCCAGTGTCTCACCGACTCGAAGTCGAAGAAATTCTTTAACTCTTCCAATCATATGACATGCCATCTATATTCGACTTAGCCTGATACAACTAATAAAGTTTAATTTCACATTTCAGATATAATCAATATCCAATACTGATTTTTCATATAATCACATAATTACATATATAATCATTTCAATTAAAGAATCAATCCATTCAATATATATATCTACCAATTCAATTCATTCAATCAATTATCAAAATATCAATTACTTACCTCGACACTTACCATATACATTAAATAAAAATTACAACAATTAATAATTAGTTTCGGATTATAGAAATACAAACTAGAATTTTTGAGCTATTCCTCGTCGACTTTATCTTTTTCCTTTGTAGTCGAGGGTTCCGATATGACGTTAGCTACGAAATTAAAACAATTAAAAATCATCGATACAACACAATTCAATTTCATATTGAATATTTCAATTTTTACTCAAATATTACCAAATTTCAAATTTAGTCCTTAAACCGAGACAAACTTTTATTCTTCACATTTAATTCTTTATTTTCATGCAAATTCCAATTTAGACTAAATTCAACTCCCTTTTTCGACATAAATTCCTAAATTTTTAATTTTTCACAATTTAGTCCCTATTGCATAAAATTTACTATTTTTTCTACAATTTAATCCTTTTGATTTCTAATTTTAAAATATATGAGTTTAGTCCTTAATACTAAAATTATTCAACATTAACATCATCTAAAACTCAATAATTTTTTAAATTTTGACATGGGTCGGGTAGTATTTAATACCAGCATTCCAAAAATATAAAAATTACAAGAAAATGGACTGAATTGACTAACCAATTGAGCTTGGAACTTTGAAACCCTAATTTTTCCTTCTTTCTTTTTTTTTTTTCTTTTTCTTCCTATTTCGTTTGGCTTTCTCTGTTTCTTTCTTTCTCTTTCTCTTTCCTTTTTCTTTTTAGTTATTTGTTTTATTATAATAATATAATATATTATTATATAATAAAAATATATTTACTTAAGATTTAAGGTTTATTTTATAATATATATAATAAATTTTCACATGTTTAAAATCTTATGCTGCCTTATTTAATGCCAATAGCATAATTGCTTCTTTAGTCTCTTTAATTTTTCTTTAATCTATAATTCAACTTTCACCTTTTATGCAATTTAGTCCTTTTACCTAATTACTCTTAATTCAAACAAATTCCCCTAGCCAAAACCTAATTAACTACACAACTAGCTTCGTAAATATTTATAATAAACATTTATGAGTCTGATTTACGGTAATGGAGTCTCAAAAATGTACTTTTCAACACCCGTGACTATCGGGTCTTTAGAATTCTATTTGCGTATTAAATTCAGATTTGGTTCCACTCGGGCTTACTAATTAGTTTAAATATTTAATTTTGATAGTAAGATAAACTCGTATTTTTAATATATTTTTTTGGTTAATTATCGAATAAAATACTATTAAATTTGAGTTTTTTTATTAGGAATGAAGTTGGTGTGCTGAATTCAAACTCTTACAAAGATGGACTAAATTGAAACAAAAAGCAAAGAGAAGGGCTTGATTGAAAGATTGCAGATGATTGGATAAAGATTGAAGGATTTTTGATATTGTTAAAACTCTGTAATTAGTTTAAATTTAATCTCTAGTTTAAATTTTATTTTTAAATTATTTATTTATTTAGTGATAACATTTTGGAAAAGTCTAGCAAAATTTTAGCACTAAAAGTGTGTATAAATGCCTAGTTGCTACAGCCAATTAAACACACACTTGACTTTCAATTCTTTTTCTTTTACTTTCAACTTTTTTGTTTAATTACCTTCCAAGGCCCTTCCCTTTTCCATCTTTCACAATTCTATTCAAACCATTTATTTTCTAGCATGATTCTTTTTAACCTTGGCCCAGTTATCGCTTCAACAAAGTAATCTTGAGATATGAACCCACGCTAAATACTTTGCAATTTGGTATTCGCTATCTCTCCGGTATATGGGATAGTACAATTTCGTCCCTTAAAGTTGATTCGATTTCAAGTCAAAAAGAAAGTGTTGGGTTGGAATTGTTTGGCGTATAGTTGGGAAGTTGAGCCGGCCGTGCTATATTCAAAATCTCGTGAACAAATTGGCGTGTTCAATTGGAAAAAGCTAGTTGGATTCTGTCAAGGGAGATAGTGATCGAATTTAAACAACCCACACGGTTGAGGTTGTTAATTCGAGTTGGGATTTTCAGATCGCAAGGCTACCATAGTCTTAAATTACGGGTATGTGCCACGTGGTTGAAAATTTGACAAGGGTCGATTTGCAGGTGATATGTGGTTGAAAAGTTGGCAGTTTGAGGGATCCTCAATTGCTATAATCAGATTATCGCTTGAAAGAGAAAATCTATTTCAAGGATCGATTCAAGATTGGAGTACATCAAGGCTAGGGCTAAACTTAAAAATATTTTATTTACTAATTTACTTTATTTGCTTAAATTTATTTTTGCAATTTCGATTCTGTTTTTATTTTATTTTATTACACTTTGTATTTCCTTATTTTATTATATTTAACAAATTAAACACACCATTTTTATTTTTTTCAACATTGCTACGTACAGGTCGTGGGCACGACTGTAACTGCGACAACGATTCTAGTCACAAAAAAAGGCGAAATTAAATAGCCAGTCCCTGTGGATTCGACCTTACTACTCTATACTGCATTACTGTTATTTTTCGTAGCAATTTATATTTGGTGGTTTCGACGCCCATAATATTTTAGCGCCGTTACTGGGGATTGGTGAAATTTTCTAATTTTTGTTTGTTTTCTTTCTGACCATGTCAGAATTAGGGACTCTAGCATTTGAACCGGAGATAGAAAAGTTGGCTCGAACACTTCAAAGAGAAGCTATTCGACGCAGTAAACAACCACAACTTGAATTTGAAGAAGGATATTACATTGAAGATATTTACTCATCTGAAGATTTAGACAAAATGGAAAATCAAACTATACGCCAACTTGCAGCTACACCAAATGAACAACAACCACTATGCATAACTTATCCGGCAGGTGAAACACCGTTTGAGTTAAAGTCAGGATTAATACATTTATTGCCTACTTTCCACGATTTGAAAATGAGAACCTCCATACTCATCTGAAAGAGTTCCACATGGTTTGTCTAAGCATGAAACCAGAAGGAGTAACTGAGGATCAAATAAAATTACGAGCTTCTCCTTTTTCATTACTCAACTCTATTTGAAAATGGTTGCTCTATTTACCTTTGGGATCTGCTAATACTTGGACTGATATGTCTCGATTGTTTCTTGACAAGTTTTTTCCAGCAGTTCGAGCAGCCGAATTAATGAGGATTATAGTCGGAATACAACAAAAAGAAGCATAATCACTCTATGAATATTGAGAGCGATACAAGAAGTTGTGCGCAAGTTACCCATAACATGGCATTCTTGAACAGTCGCTATTACAGTATTTCTACGAGGGGTTACTCCCAATGGAAATGAAAATGCTAGATGCCACTAGTGGAGGGGTTCTTGTGAACATGACTCCCTAAAGAGCTAGGGAATTAATTTCGACTATGGCTGCAAATTCTCAACAGTATCGACCACCTATGAAACCTACGAGAAGGGTTCATGAGCTAAGAATTCCTTCCATAATAAATAAGATTGATGAACTTACTAATATGGTTAAAAATATTCTTGTAGGATAGACGAAGCCAGCTTAGTTGTGCGAGATTTGTTCTAAGCTTGATCATCCTACCACCTCGTGCCCGATTTTACTTGAGGATACAACTGCACAAGTAAATGTCATTGAGAACTTCTTATGGCCACCTTAAAGGCGTTACGATCCATATTCAAACACGTACAATGCGGGGTAGAAGGATCACCCAAACCTGAACTATGGATCGGATCCTTGATATAATCAATAATATTAACCAAGACCACCTCCGCCTCAACTGTATCAACCTCCAAAGTCGTCTCTTGAATCCATAAGAAATTGATCAGCAAATAAGTAAGTTACAACTTACGGTTAGTCGTTTGGAGAACCAAAGAAAATTTCCATCTCAAACCAAGTCGAACCCACATCAAAATGAAAGTGCAGTGACTGTAAAAGATGGAACAAAGTTAGAACTAGTGTTTGGCATGAGTCATGACCACGACGTTGAACAGGAAACTGAACCAGTAACTCCCATTGAGCTAGTGCCTCATAAACCATTTGTTGTACCTCCCATATCTTGGAAGGCTTGCCCAAGTTAAAAAGGAACGATAGGAAAAAGACATTCTTGAGACATTCCGGAGGTAGAAATTAATATTCCTTTACTTGATCCTATTAAATAGGTTCCACGCTATTCGAAATTTTTGAAAGAATTCTTCAGCGACAAAAAAAGGTTCCAAGGAAATGAATAGGTGAATGTGGGAGAAAATGTTTTTGCAGTGCTACAAAGGAAAATCCTGCCTAAGTGTAAGGACCAATGTATGTTTTTTTATATCCTACAAAGTAGGTAATATTGGCATAAATAAAGCCATGTGTGATTTGGGAGCATTTATTAATGTAATGCCTTTATTTATTTTTAAATTGCTAAACATGGGTCCTTTGAAAGAAACAGGGGTGATTATTCAATTGGCAGACAGGTCATGCGTATATCTAGAAGGGGCGCTGAAAGATGTCCTCGTAAGGGTAAATGAACTAATTTTTCCTGTAGACTTTTACAACATTGAAATGGAGGACGGCCACTCAAAAAATATTTCTGATGTTTTACTCGGGAGACCATTCTTAAGTACCGCACGTACAAAGATTGATTTTTGAAGTGGAACCCTCACTATGGAATTCGACGGTGAGGTGGTAAAATTTAATGTTTATAAGGCGATGGGCCAACCCAACACAATGTCAAATATTTCTAGTGTTGATATTATTGGACCACTAACTAAATTTCATTTTGAGTATCATAAATGGGATGGATTACAAACTGTACTTTCTAAGAGTTTAGACCTCAATATGATGGATAAATTAGAGGAGATAATGACATTCAGAGAACTGATTCGAGAAACCATTGTTCTATTGGATACTCCTCAATTTTCTAGAAGCGAAGGTAAGTACTTTGAACTTTCTCCTTCTAAAACTAAATTGTTGCCTTCTATTTTGCAGGCCCCAGAGATAGAGCTTAAACCATTGCAAAAACACTTGAAGTATGCCTATTTAGGTAATGGAAACACTTTACCAGTAATAGTTTCCAGTAAAATTTTGGGATTGGAAGAGGAGAATTTAATTCGAGTCTTGAGAGACTACAAAGGGGTTATCGGATGGACGATTGCCGACATAAAAGGGTTAAGACCCTCGACTTGTATGCATAGAATACCGATAGAAGAAAATGCAAGCCCAAGGAGAGAAGTTCAAAAATGCCTTAATCCACCAATGATAGAGGTTTTCAACAAGGAAGTTCAAAAGCTTCTAGATGCCAGAATGATCTATCCAATTTCTGATAGTAATTGGGTCAGCCCAATTCATGTGGTACCCAAGAAAACTGGTATGACAGTAATAAAATATGCAACAGGAGATTTAGTTTCCACTCGAGTCCAAAATGGGTAGAGAGTTTGTATAGATTATAAGAAGTTAAGCTCTTTAACTCGAAAAGACCACTTTCCATTTTCTTTTATTGATCAAATGTTAGAACGTTTAGTGGGAAAGACTCACTACTATTGTCTTGATGGTTATTTAGATTTTTTCCAAATTCTAGTGGCATCGAATGACAAAGAGAAAACAATGTTTACATGTTCCTTTAGCACGTTCGCCTACAGATGGATGTTGTTGGGACTTTGCAATGCACCAGCCACATTCTAGAGGTGTACGGTATGTATATTTTTTGACTATATCGAGAAAATAATTGAGGTATTTATGGACGATTTTACAATTTATTGTAATTCTTTCAATAAATGTCTGTCAAACCTTGTTAAAATTTTAGAGAGATGCCTAGAATTTAATCTAATTCTTATTTATGAAAAATGTCATTTTATGGTAGATAAAGGTTTGATTTTAGGGCATATTGTTTACACTGAAGGGTTCATGACCGATAAGGTCAAAACTGATGTTATCAACTCACTTCCATACCCCACAACTATGAGGGAAATTCATTTTTCTCTTGGTCATGCAGGTTTTTACAGGCACTTTATTAAGGACTTTTTTAAGATTTCGAGACTGCTCTGCAATCTCTTGCAAAGAGATAAAGAGTTTGAATTTGATCAAGCGTACAAAGACGCTTTCAACACTCTAAAAAAAGCTTGTTTCGACTCTTATAGTACATCCGCCAAATTTGTGACTACCCTTTCGAGCTCATGTGCGATGCAAACAACCAAAATGTAGGAGTTGTCCTTGGGCAAAAAATTGGGAAGAAACCTCACATCATATCCTATGCCTCTAAAACATTAGATGCTGCCTAGAGCAATTACTTGACTACTGAAACAAATTATTATCCATTGTTTTTTCTTTGGAAAAAATTTAGATCGTATTTATTAGGCATTAAAGTTATTTTTTTTACCATGCAGCGTTGAAATATGTGATCGAAAAAAAGACCCAAAACCTAGGCTGATTCGATGGATTCTTCTCTTACAAGATTTCAATATCGAAATTAAGGATAAGAAAGGAAGTGAGAACTTAGTAGCTGATCATTTGAGTTGAATTCTCTTCTCAAAAGACAACACACCTCTTAAAGATGACTTCCTGGATAAAAGTCTTTTGTCAGCTCAGATAGTTTACCAATGGTTTGCAGATATGGTAAATTACCTCGCTATAGCTATTGTTTCTTCAAACTTATCACATTCTGAAAAAGGCAAGCTCAAAAGAGTCTCACGATATTATATTTGGGGCAACCCATACCTATGGAAACACTGCTTCGATCAGGTAATTCGACGAGGTGTCGTAGAAACTGAGGTACAATTTGTCCTTTCTTTTTTTCATTCTTATGCTTGTGGAGGGCATTTCGGTCCTAAATGCACCTCACATAAGGTACTTGAGTTTGGGTTATTTTGGCCACACATTTATCGTGACGCTTGTTTATTTTGTGAAACTTGTGAGAAATGTCAAAAAGTAGGGAATTTAAGTCGAAAAAAAGAGATGCCCCTAACACCTATACATGTATGTGAAATTTTTGATGTGTGGGGCATCGATTTCATGGGACCGTTTGTTTCATCATTTAATAATGGTTACATTATTCTCACTGTAGGTACATATCTAAATGGGTAGAAGCTAAAGCTACCCGACATGCCGATGCTAAAATTGTAGTGAATTTTCTAATGAACTCTATTTTTTCAAGGTTTGGCACACCGAGAGCATTAATCAACGATCAAGGAAGTCATTTCTACAACAAGGTAATTGATACTCTATTGAAAAAGTATGGGGTGACAAAACGTGTGGCCACGGCTTATCACCCATAAACAAATGGTCTAGCGGATGTTTCGAACCGAGAAATAAAGTCAATTCTGGAAAAGACCATGAAACCAAATAGTAAAGACTAGAGCTTACATTTAAACGATGCATTGTGGGAGTACCATACTTCTTTCAAGGGATCCATAAGAATGTCCCTTTACCGACTCATATTTGGCAAACCGTGCCACCTTCTAGTAGAGTTAGAACATAAGGTATTTTGGGCAGTAAAAAGATGCAACATGGAGTTAGACGCCGTAAGTAATTATCAAAAATTAGATATTTAAGAGCTTGAAGAGATTCAACATGACACATTTGAAAATGCCCAAATTTATAAAGACAGAACCAAGGTGTTTCATGACGAAAGAATATCTCGCAAAAAAATTTAAATTGGTCAAAAAATGTTACTTTATAATCCAACATTGAGGATTTTTGTAGGTAAACTTCGAACCAAATGGCTTGGTCCTTTTGTTGTTACTAAACTATTTCCTCATGGTGCAGTCAAAATTAAAAACGAGGAGTCCGAGAAATATTTGAAAGTCAATGGACAAAGGTTAAAACCCTTTTATGAGAATTTTCAAGTACACGTGGTAGAGGAATTATTTTTTGAGGAGCCGAACGATTAAATTTTCCAGGTCGTCGAGCTAACGACGTTAAACAAAAATGCGTTATTCGAAACATGAAAATATACACACTTTTTCATGCCTTTTTTAACTTAAATTCATGCAGTTTCGGTAAAATACTTGTAAAAAAATAAATAATTATTATAAAATAATTATTTTACACTCAAATTATGAACATTTTGAATATTGATTAATTTTATATCAAATTTTGATTAATTTTGCTTATTTTCGATAGATTTGCATAAAGGGTGAAAAACAGCTCAACAAATACTGCTAGAAGCACAGAACCGAGAAGCAATTTTAAAGCATCAAGACGGAATAATTTTTGTCAGCCTAAGACGGTCCAAATTATGTGTATTAATTCATAATATATTTAATTTTAATTTTAATGTCCAAATTATGTGTATTAATTCATAATATAATTAATTTTAATTTTAATCCAATCGAATTTGGGTTAAATGAATTATTATTAATTAATTATGAAAAGTGGCCCAGTTGAGTTGAACCGAGAAAACCGAACCAATTGAGCACTAAGCAGCCCAAAACCGTCCCACATGCTGACCCGATCAGCTTGTTTGGCTGATTATTTAACTTGCAAAGTGGCCATTGAAGACTCCTTCAAATTGCATTCCAACCCCTCCACTATTTATGCCTTTCTAGATTTGCCCCTACTTTAAAATAGCAAGTTTGAATTCTTCAAACTTGCCACATGTGTGGCTGGCCATGGGGGGACTCTATGGCTGCTGATTTTTGCTAATTTTAGCAGCCATCTCAACCTATAAATACCCCCTTAGCTGCTTACTTCAAACACATCTCAACCCTTCTCATCTCTTCACTTTTCTCTCATTTTTCTCTCTTCATTCCCTTCCATTTTTCTTCATTTCCTTCCCCTATTCCCTTGCGATTTCACCTCTTGAAAAAGAGCCAATCAACCACCATTTGGAGCAGCATTCAAGTGTTCATGGAAGCCTTGGTTTAACAAGATAAACATGAGTTAACAAATTACCGAGTTGCCGTGAATTTAATCTAACAATACTATGTCATCTTGATTAAAATCATCTTTTGAAATCGTGCATTGGAACTTTTATTTTATTTTTATTTATTTTACTTATTTAAAATCCTAGTTTTTAATCACCTCCTCAACTCAAAATATTTTTCTTCACCAAAATGTTTTTAAAATTGCAGTCATAAATAATTCTTTTCACAGTCCCTATGGGTACGATAAATTGACATTTACTTGTTACTTTATTACTTGTTGCGATTGTGTACACTTGCACATTTCCATCGTTCTAAGTTTTTGGCGTCGTTACCGGGGACTATTTTAAAAAGTCATTATTTGTGGTTACAATAACTCGACATTTACTTGTCACTTTATTACTTGTTGCGATTGTGTACACTTGCACATTTCCATCATTCTAAGTATTTGGCGTCGTTGCCGAGGACTATTTTAAAAAGTCATTGTTTGTGAATTTGTTAGTTTTGCATTTTGGTTTATTTTTCTGTTTAATTTTAACTTAATTAATTTTTATGTGATTATTTCAGGTGTTTATGAGTATTGATTGAATTATCGATTTACTCCCTATAGAACCTGAGATTGAAAGGACTTTTCAGCAGCGAAGAAGACAAACAAGTCAGAGAAGGACCAAAGAGATGAACCTTGAAAATTTGAATCGAGGAAACGGAGCAGACCCTACTCAAAATCCTATCCTTATTGCTAATGATAGGGATAGAGCTCTAAGACAGTATGCCATGACAGTGTTTCATGATCTTAATCTGGGTATTAGGAGACCCGAAATCGAGGCACAATAATTTGAGCTGAAGCTAGTCACATTCCAGATGCTTCAGACAGTGTGCTAGTTCAGTGGAATGCCTACCAAAGATCCTCATCTTCACTTAAGACTGTTTATGGAGGTAAGCGATTCTTTCAAGTTAGCCAGGGTACTTGAAGATGCATTACGATTGAAGCTATTCTCGTATTCACTAAGGGACAGAGCTCGAGCCTGGTTGAACTCATTTCCACCAAATTCAATTTCCCCATGGCAAGAGTTAGCAGAAAGATTCCTCATGAAGTATTTCCTCATGAAGTATTTCCCGCCTAGCAAGAATGCTATGTTGTGGAACGAGATCACTGCTTTCCAACAAATGGATGATGAATCCTTGTATGAGGCATGGGAAAGGTACAAAGAATTACTACGGAAGTGCCCTTATCATGGAATCCCACATTGCATCCAACTTGAGATGTTTTACAATGGACTCAATGCCCACACGAGGATGGTAGTGGACGCTTCTGCTAATGGTGCTATCCTTTCTAAGTCTTATAATGAGGCTTATGAAATCATTGAGAGGATTGCCAACAACAATTATCAATGGCCAACCAATTGAGCAGCGTTAGGAAAATAAGTCGCTAGAATACATGAAGTAGACGCTCATATCTCAGGTATCCTCAATATCCTCAATGCTTAAAAATTTTACCACTAATGGGTTTAATAGTTTTGCAGCACAGCCACCGAATCAATTTGGAAATGTAGCCTGTGTATATTGTGGGGAAGGACATTTGTTCGAAGAATGTCCATCGAACCAAGAATCTATGTATTACATGGGTAGCCAGAACAAAAATCGAGGAAGACAAGGAATGTAATCCAATTTCTATAACCCATCATGGCAAAACCACCTTAATATTTTCTGGAGTAACCAATAGGCTGGAACCAGTAACACTTACGCCCAACCTAGACTGACCCAGCTAGCTGGTTTCCCTCAACAAGATTAGAAACCAACCCAAGCTGAACCGTTCAATAGCTTAGAAAACCTATTAAAGGCATACATGGAAAAAAATGACGTCACTTTGAGGAATTTGGAGAAACAAATGAGCCAGCTTGGAACTGAACTCAAAAACCGACCACAAGGTGCTTTGCCTAGTGATACGGAGAATCTGAGAAATCCAACGAAGGAGCATTGTAAAGCGTTGGCATTAAGGAGCAGAAAGATATTAGAGCCCAACACCGTCGAAGTTGAAAAGGAGCCAGCTGATGCTTAAGGTTCAGAGGAAGTTTAACCGAGTGTTGAAATTCTAATTTTACCGAAACCTGAATCTGTAAAATTTGATAAGGTAACTTTTGAACTAGTTAATTATGATAAACTAACAACTTCGTTAGATGTAGAATTGCCACAAAAGACGAATCAATTAGTTCCAGTAAAGAAGCCTCCAGCACCCTACCCTCAAAGACTTCAGAAGCAGAAGTAGAAAATTCAATTCAAAAAGTTCCTAGACGTACTCAAGCAACTTCATATCAACATCTTGTTGGTTGAAGCACTTGAACAAATGCCGAACTATGTCAAATTCATGAAGGATAGCCTGTCTAAAAAATGAAGACTTGGAGAATTTGAGATGGTAGCCCTGACAAAGGAATGCAGTGCATAACTTCAAGACAAACTACCCGACAATTAAGTACTTACTTTCCAAGATGAAGTACATACATCAAGAGTGTTTATACGGACCGTTCAGCAATTAAGTACTTACTTGCCAAGATTATGCTCTTGGGGTTTTAACTCTTGTGAACACATGCTTCTGCAAAAACTTCATCACAACCTTAGCATCGTTTGTCGGATATGCCTCGGCATCAACCCATTTAGACACGTATTTTACTGCTACCAATATGTACTTATGACCAAAAGACGGAGGGAAAGGATCGAGAAAGTCAATACCCCAAACATCGAATAATTCTACCTCAATGATGTTTGTTCGAGGCATCTCATTCTGTTCATGAAATTTCCAACCCTTTGGCATCGATCACAACTCCTTACGTAAGCAATCGCTTCCTTAAATAGTGTTAGCTAAAAAAACCCGGCTTGTAATACTTTGGCCGGAGTACGTGTACCTCCGAAGTGTCCCCCACTCAAAGCTGAGTAGCAATGATATAGAATCTAATCTACTTCATCTTCTGCCATGCATCTCCTGATAATTCGATCTGCAGACTTTTTAAACAAGTATGACTCTTCCCAGAAATAGTACTTCATATCGTGAAGGAAATTTTTCTTTTGATGATACGTCTTATCAATCAGCATCAAACCACAAGCTAAATAGTTAGCAATATCATCAAACCAAGAGGTATTATATACATGATTTACCTTAAGTATATGTTTATCTGGAAATGTCTCCTGGATGGGTATAAGTGGAGAATCCCCTTCTTACGGCTCCAATCTAGACAAGTGGTCTACTACTTGGTTTTTTACTCCTTTCAATCTTGGATTTCTAGATCAAACTCTTGAAGTAGAAGTACCCATTGGATCAGTCTCGGCTTAGCGCCTTTCTTGGCAAGTAAGTACTTAATTACCGAGTGGTCTGAATAAAGAGTTACATTGGTACCTACAGGATAAGATCGAAACTTGTTAAAAGAAAACACAATAGCAAGTAACTCTTTCTTTGTTACCATATAATTCAGTTGCGCTCCTGTCAGAGTTTGACTTGCATAATAGATGGGATGAAAAAATTTGTTCCTTCGCTGGCCCATGACAGCTCCTATCGCAAAGTCACTTGTGTCACACATCAATTCAAATGACAAATCTCAGTCTGGTGTGACGATTATGGGTGCCGAAACTAACTGTCTCTTTAAATATTTGAAAGTTCTTAAGCACGCCTCATCAAATTTGAACATTGTGTCCTTCTCCAATAATTTGCATAAATGTTTAACAATTTTGGAGAAGTCTTTGATAAATCTTCGATAGAAATCGACGTGGCCCAAAAAGCTCCTAGCACCCTTTACAGATGTTAGAGGTGGGAGTTTCTCAATAACTTCTACCTTTGCTTTATCTACCTCGATTCCATGTCTCGTTATCTGATACCCTAGAACAATACCTCTCGTGTCATGAAATGACACTTTTCCCAGTTGAGTACGAGGTTTGTTTCTTCGCATTGCCTTAGTACCTTGGCTATATTGGCTAGAAAATCATCATATGTATTTCTGAATACTGAAAAATCTTCCATAAAGACTTCCAAGTATTTCTCAATCATATCACTAAAAATAGACATCATACAACTTTGAAATGTAGCAGGTGCATTACATAAAACAAATGGCATGCGTCTAAATGCAAATGTACCGTACGAGTAGGTGAATGTTGTCTTGTGTTGATCTTCCGATGCTACACTAATCTAATTATACCCTGAGTATCCATCGAGAAAATTGTAAGAGTCTCGCCTTGCAAGTCTATCCAGCATCTGGTCCAAAAATGGCAAGGGAAAGTGATCTTTCCTAGTTGCTTTGTTCAGCTTCTGGTAATCAATGCAAATTCTCCATCCCGTAACCATTCTAGTCGGTATCAGCTCGTTATTCTTGTTCTTAATGACCGCAATACCTCATTTCTTTGGTACGCACTAGATCAAACTTACCTACGAACTGTCTTAGATGGGGTAAACTATACCCCCATCTATCCACTTGATGATTTCTTTTTTTACCACGTCCTTCATGATGGGGCTCAGTCTTCATTGTCCATCAATCGTCCCTTTTTTACCATCTTCTAGGATGATCTTGTGCATTCATACAGACGAACTAATACTGCAAATGTTAGCTATGGTCCATCCGATAGCCTTCTTGAATTGTTTCAATACTAGGATGAGTTCCTCTTCTTGCTCAATGGTTAATTCCGCTGAAACAATCATAGGCAAAGTAGAAGCGTTACCTAAATAAACATATTTTAAATGTGAAGGAAGTACCTTGAGTTCTAATTTAGGTAGCTCCTCGATTGACGCTTTTGGTTGGGCATAATCCCTATTCTCTAACTCCAAATATTCAAAGCGGGATCGCAGATTAAATCCCCTTTGATTAGCTTCAAGCAAAGCTAAGTATTCATCCTCCTCTTAATCATTTGGAGGCTCCAATGTCAAAATTTGTTCCAATGGGTCTTCAACATAGTTGAGTTCCTTTTCCATGATTAATTCCTCTAAATCAAAAAACTGCAGAACAATCATCAATTGTGTTAGGAAATTGCATAAACTTAAAAGTATTAAATGTTACTTGATCATCCTGAACACGCATGGTAAGCTTACC
Organism: Gossypium raimondii; assembly: GCF_025698545.1. Taxonomy (NCBI): domain Eukaryota; kingdom Viridiplantae; phylum Streptophyta; class Magnoliopsida; order Malvales; family Malvaceae; genus Gossypium; species Gossypium raimondii. Next base: position 33,668,794 of record NC_068571.1, on the reverse strand, counting down.
CTTCTACACATTAATAAGGGTTATTCCGGTTGGTAGAAAAGACCTTCCTAGGATGATTGACACTTCTTTGTCTGCTTCAAAGTCTAGAACCACAAAGTCAGTAGGAAAAATAAATTTGTCTACACGTACTAATACGTCCTCGATTTTTCCTTCTGGATGTGCTAAGGATCGATCTGCTAATTAAAGTGTAACCGTAGTAGGTCTAACTTCACCTATCCTCAACTTCCTAAATATTGATATGGGTCTCAAGTTGATACTCGCACCCAAGTCACATAATGCCTTACTACAATATGTTGCTCCAATGTTGCAAGGTATAGTAAAACATCCAGGATCCTTCAACTTTGGGGGTAGTTTACCTTGAAGATATACAGTGCATTCCTTTGTTAGGGCTACCATATCAAATTCTCCAAGTCTTCATTTTTTAGACAAGATATCCTTAATGAATTTGACGTAGTTTGGTATTTGTTCAAGTGCTTCAACCAACGGAATGTTGATATGAAGTTGCTTGAGTACGTCTAAGAACTTCTTGAATTGAATTTCCTGCTTCTGATTCTGAAGTCTTTGAGGGTAGGGTGGTGGAGGCTTCTTTACTGGAACTGGTTGATTCTTCTTCTGTGGCAATTTTGCATCTAACGAAGTTGTTAGTTTATCAGAATTAGCTACTTTACAGATTCACGTTCAGGTTAAACTGGAATTTCAACACTCTGTTGAACTTCCTTTGAGCCTTGAGCATCAGTTGGCTCATTTTCAACTTCGATGGTATTGGGCTCTAATATCTTTCCGCTCCTTAATGTCAACGCTTTACAATGCTCATTCTCTAGATTTCTCAAATTCTCCGTATCACTAGGTAAATCACCTTGTGGTCGATTTCTGAGTTTAGTTGCAAGCTAGCCTATTTGATTCTCCAAATTCCTTAGAGTGGCGTCATTATGTATGCCTTCAACAGGTTCTTTAAGCTATTGAACAGTTCATCTTGGGTTGGATTCTGAACTTTTTAGAGGAAACCAAGTGGCTGGGACGGTCTAGGTTGGGCATATATGTGACTGGTTCCAGCCCCTTGGTTACTCTAGGAAAAATTCGGGTGGTTTCGCCACGATGGGTTAGAGAAAGTAGATTACAGTCCTTGCCTTTCTCGATTTTAGTTCTGGTTACCCATGTAATGCACGGATTAAGGGTTCGATTGACATTCTTCAAACAAATGTCCTTCCCCATTAGTGGTAAAATTTTTAAGCATTGAAGATATTAAGGATACCTGATATGCGAGTGAAGTAAGAGCGTCTACTTCATGTATTCCAGCTACTCGTCTTCTTGATGCTACTCGATTGGTTGACCATTGATAATTGTTGCTAGCAATCCTCTCAATGATTTCATAGGCCTCATTATAGGACTTAGAAAGGAGAGCAGCATTAGCAAAAGCGTCTACTACCATCCTCGTGTGGGCATTGAGACCATTATAAAACGTCTAAAGTTGGATGCAATGTGGGATTCTGTGATGAAGGCACTTCCGTAATAATTCTTTGTACCTTTCCCATGCCTCATACAAGGACTCATCATCCATTCGTTGGAAAGCAGTGATATTGTTCCTCAACTCAGCATTCTTGCTAGGCGGGAAATACTTCATCAGGAATCTTTCTACTAACTCTTGCCATGTGGAAATTGAATTTGGTGGCAATGAGTTCAACCAGGCTCGAGCTTTGTCCCTTAGCAAATATGGGAATAGCTTCAATCATAATGCATCTTTGGATACTCCGACTAACTTGAAAGAATCACTCACCTCCACAAACAGTCTTAAGTAAATATGAGGATCTTCGGTAGGCATTCCACTGAATTGGCCCACTGTCTTAAGGATCTTGAACATGACTGGCTTCAGCTCACATTGTTGTGCCTCGATTTCGGGTCTTTTAATACCCGGATTAAGATCATGAAACACTGGCACGGTATACTGTCTTAGAGCTCTATCTCTATCATCAGCAATAAGGATAGGATTTTGTGCAAGGTCTGCTCCGTTTCTTTGATTCAAAATTTCAAGGTTCATCTCATCGGTCCTTCTCTGACTTGTTTGTCTTCTTCACTGTCAAAAAGTTCTTTCAATCTGAGGGTCTACAAGGAGTAAATCAATAATTCGATCAATACTCATAAACACCTAAAATAATCATAAAAAAATAAAATAAGTTCAAATTGAACAGAAAAATAAACCAAAATGCAAAACTAACAAATTAAAAAATAATGACTTTTTAAAACAATCCCCGGCAACAGTGCCAAAAACTTGCGACGAGGGAAATATGCAAGTGTACACAATCGCAACAAGTAATAAAGTGACAAGTAAATGTCGAGTTACCGTACCCACAGGGACTGTGAAAAGAATTATTTATGAATGCAATTTTAAAAACACTTTGGGGAAGAAAAATATTTTGATTTGAGGAGGTGATTAAAAACTAGGATTTTAACTAAGTAAAATAAATAAAAATAAAATAAAATTTCCAATGCACGATTTCAAGAGATGATTTTAATCAAGATGACATAATTGTGTTAGATTAATTACATTTCTTAACTTAGAATTACTAAACTCATGTTTATGTTGTTACGAATAAATTCATGGCAACTCGGTAATTTGCTAACTTATGAACATAGTTACTTACCAAAATCCATTTATCTCTTGACTATATCCCTATGTCAATTCAACCAATTAAACAAATTTTAATAAGCAAATGTGTTAATGCACATACATACTTATGAAATTAAAATAATCTGTTGTACATATCTCTATGCCAATTCAAACAATTAATTCGATCTCATAAGCACATAAAAGGTTACGTGAGGTAACAATGTATTTCTACCTTGAAATAGTTTAATCAGAATAATCTTGCGAGTTATGCAAGGCTAATATATCGTTAGATACCGTTGCTAATTTAACCCTTGGCTACCTTAGATGATTAAACATGCACTGATTAAGTATCGTATCAATTAATTACAATCTCAATTCGTTTAAATAATTAATTCATTAGTTACCTTACAATTGTAATGCAAGAATAACTTAGTCATGGTTTTACTTAATCAAATATCTTACTGAGGCCTATAACAACACAAACACAATTTTAATAAATTAAGTAGACGAATGCAATGAACCTAACACAAATTAAATTTAAGCCATATTAATTAAATTAAACATACCAACATCACAAATATTCATAGACATGTTCATCATAACAACAAAATTAAAAGGATATGGAACAAGAACCAAATCCAGTGATCCTCCGAGGCTTGACTAGTTTGCTCTGCTCCTCCTTCTCTACTTGTTCTTGTTGAATCGAGGCCTCTACGAACACTTGAATGCTGCTCCAAATGGTGGTTGATTGAATCTTTTTCAAGAGGTGAAATCGACAAGGGAATAGGGGAATGAAATGAAAAAAAAATTGAAGGGAATGAAGAGAGAAAAATGAGAGAGAAGTGAAGAGATGAGAAGGGTTGAGATGTGTTTGAAGTGAGTAGCCAAGGGGGGTATTTATAGATTGATATGGCTGCTAAAAGTAGCAAAAATCAGCAGCCATAGAGTCCCCCCATGGCCGGCCACAAATGTGGCAAGTTTGAAGGATTAAAACTTGTTATTTTAAGGTAGGGGCAAATCTAGAAAGGCATAAATAGTGGAGGGGGTTTGAATGCAATTTGAAGGAGTCTTCAAGGGCCATTTTGCAAGTTAAATAATCAGCCAAACAAGCTGATCGGGTCAGCATGTGAGATGGTTTTGGGTTGCCCAGTGCCCAGTTGGTTTGGTTTTCTCGGTTCAGCTCAACTGGGTCACTTTTCATAATTAATTAATAATAATTCATTTAGCCCAAATTAGATTGGATTAAAATTAAAATTAATTATATTATGAACTAATACACATAATTTGGACCGTCTTAGGCTGAAAAAATTATTTATTCTTGATGCTTCAAAATTGTTTCTCGGTTCTGTACTTCTAGCAGTGTCTGCCAAGCTGTTTTTCGCCCTTTGTACAATTCTGTCGAAAATATTTAAAATGAGTCAAAATTTGATATAAAATTAATTAAAATTAAACATGTTCATAATTTCAGTGTAAAATAATTATTTTATAATAATTATTTATTTTTTGACAAGTATTTTACCGAAACTGCATGAATTTGAGTTAAAAAGGGCATGAAAAAGTATGTATATTTTCGTGTTTCCAAACACACGGGCATGTAGCTTAGCCATGTGACCCAAGTTAGTAAGCTACCTAAATTGGACACGGGCTGGGACACCGCCGTATGCCCCTATTACGAATGTCCACACGGCCTGGCCACACGGGCGTGTATCCCTTTCACCTAGGAAAATTTTTGAAATTTTGCAAAAAATTCTAAGTTCCCGGTTTAGTCTTGACTTGTTTCTAGTGCATAAATTGGGCTTCGAGGGCTCATATTAGGGATATTATGATTGAATATGTTTGATTTCGTATATGAACAGTAAATGTTATGAATTAACTGTATTTGATCTGTAAACTCTGGTAATACTCCATAACCCTGTTCCGGCGACGGATATGGGTAGGGGTGTGCAAAATTCGGGTAAAACCGAAAAAATTTGGTTAAACGATCGAATTCGGTTAATCGGTCGGTTAACCGATTTTTTTCGGTCGGGGGTCTGTTAATTATTTGTTGAATTTTCGGTTAACGGTTAATTCGGTTCGAAACCTATTCGGTTAATCAATTTTTTGATTAACAAAAAATTAATAAATAAAATTATAATATATAAATAGGCCCACTATTCACCTAAACCCAATCTAAACCCAAGTATTCAACCCAATCCAATTACCCAACCCAACCCAATCATAAAATTAAATTACAAATAATTTAATAAATAAAAATAAAATTTTAAAACTAAGACTAAAACTAAAGTCTAAAAGTCTAAAAATAATTTAATTATGTAGTGATTCAATTTGGTTAATTTGGTTAATTCGGGTAATTTGGTTAATTCGGGTAATTCGGGTAATTCGGGTAATTCGGTTAATTCGGTTAATTCGGTTAATTTTTAACCAAAAATAAAAAACATATAATTTTTGGTTAATTCGGTTAACCGACCGAATTAATTGAAAAAATTTTGGTTCGGTTAATTTTTTTGAAAAAAATTTTGGTTCGGTTAACGGTTAAAGATTTTGAAAGGTCGGTTAATTCGGTTAATGTTATTTCGGGTCGGTTAACCGAATGAACACCCCTAGATATGGGTTAGGGGGTGTTACACAAGAGATAAATAGATTTTGGTAAGTAAGTATGTTCATAAGTTAGCAAATTACCGAGTTGTTGTGAATTTATTCGTAACAACATAAACATGAGTTTAGTAATTCTAAGTTAAGAAATGTAATTAATTTAACACAACTATGTCATCTTGATTAAAATCATCTTTTGAAATCGTGCATTGGAGCATTTATTTTATTTTTATTTATTTGCTTAGTTAAAATCCTAGTTTTTAATCACCTCCTCAAATCAAAATACTTTTCTTCACCAAAGTGTTTTTAAAATTACAGTCATAAATAATTATTTTCACAGTCCCTGTGAGTACGATAACTCGACATTTACTTGCCACTTTATTACTTGTTGCGATTGTGTACACTTGCACATTTCCATGGTTCCAGTTATGGGAGGCAACCCACATTTATTTTCATTTAGTAATTTATTTTATTTAATTTAATTTTGAATTCTAGTTTAGTTTGAAAATTAAATAAAATATTATTTTAATCCATTTGATTGTGATATTTCTAGAAGCATGGACGATGACTATCATTTCTTTGGACGTCGAAATTAAATTGTGGTAGGGGCACATTCAAATTTGAGGTGTAAATCTTTTTCAATCAAATCCATGGCTAAACTAACCAAACAGACCAAGCCCAAAAGAAGGGAGGAAGACGCGGTCCAAATGGCCAAGGAAAGAAACGGGCCAACTGGCGTGAAGCAACCTAAAAGAAGAAAAAGAGAAAGTGGGCCAAATGACCAAGAAAGAAAAAGAAGGAAAAAAGGAGAAAAAGAAGAAAAAGGAAAGAAGGGCTTGAAGGCCAATAAAGAAAAAGAGAGAAAAAAAAGAATAATTTTTTTTCAAACCCCCACCTTCCCTTTTATTTTTCTTTCCCCTTTTTCGACTTCACTCATCTTCTTCACCAAAACCCTAACACCTCAAGCTGTCGTCGTTCGTCCCTTCACCGCCGTCGATCTGTTCACCGCTGACGACCTCTTTGCCACCACGCCGCTCTTAGCACCCACCACCGTCGAAAAAAAAGAAAAAAAACCACCCAAAAACACCATCTTTCACCATCTACGCACCACCACCATTCTTCACCTCCCCTCCGTCGGACGCCTCCATTTGAAAGCCACCATCGCCGCCGTTCACAGCCCCACCATTAGACCTACGCAAAACAACACCCCTCCCTTAAAACACCCTAAAAAATTCATCTTTGTTCACCCTAACCCAACCACCACCTTAAAAACCCCAAAACCTTACCTTTTACCCCATAGGCATCGCTAGCATCATCCAAATTTTTGACAAAATTAAAACCACCAACCGTCACCAATCTCTACCGACCGCCCCTGATCTCCACTATGGGACACCACTAAATGGTCGTCTCTGATTATTTTTTAGCCAAAAAAATCCCATGGTTCGTACTGGATGCCAATCAGTTAACATTTTACTAGTTTTGTTAAATCGAGGCTGAAGCTAATTTTCAGCGCCACCGGTCATCGATCTTGATGACGAAGTTTTAGAACCACCGCCACTGATAAAAGTTGCTGGAACGAGTTAACGTCGACAAAGAAGCCTAACACCAGACGATAGAAAGTTCACACGTTCGTCCCGACGAGTCTAGCAACACAAGGTATAATGTTCCAAACCTGCAAACTGATTTACTATTATTAACGTTTCCTACAGGTCATTTAGACGGAGCTAGAATGACGAACTCAGGTGAACAACCTACTCCTCAACGAACAAGGTCGGCCACTGCTCATGCTCGATGTACACGACTACGCCAGCCCAATGAAGGGTCAGAGTCAACCCCGAATAGCAGTACTGAAGTTGCTAATATACTGAGCCCACCACAAATCCCAGTCGAAAATGAGTACGAGCCTCCTCGTAATAATAGGCGTGGTTAGTGAGACCGAACTTATACAATGCTGCCAGAATAGAGACTTCGAGGATTTCTAAATTTTACAACATCAGAACACCCAACAAGATATGAGAAAATTCAACATCGGCCAATTCCAGTCTGTAAATATATATTTCTCTTTACTTTTGACGCACTTAACATGTATGATTCGATATTTAATTATTTTGCTACTATTGGTTGGACATCATATGCGAATATTTATTGTGCTGCGTACTATGGACTTGTGTTCGAATTTTATGCGACATTTAAATTTAATATGTTTGAAGTGTAAACTGTTGAAACCCCGGATGTAATTAAACTTAGATTGCTTGGTAATTCATTTTCTATGTCTATTTTTTATTTTAACATGGCCATTGGTTTCGTTGACCCTGACGATGTCCAATCTGACTCATACCATAGTGCTCTTTTTGAGATACCTAGTAATTTTGATGCCAATTCCGCTTACTTGGTGTTAACAAACTCAGTATCCTGGACTTACATTTCTAAGACCTCTAAAGCTTTGTTAGTGCATGAACCAGCCCTAAGGTGCACTCATAGGTTTCTCGCTTTTAATTATTCAGGCCGCAATGATTCTAGGTCTGTCTTAACTAGAACAGAGTTATTTTTCTTATGGTGCATGCATTACAGTTTTAGGGTCAATTTGGGATATTGGTTTGCACGTAATTTTTATGCTGTAGTTCGGACTCATCGACCTCTCATACTCGGCCCTTACATCACACACCTAGCTAAAAATATGTTTCCATCTAAAGCTGATTTTTCATCATTAATGTATGCTTATAATATGGATTCCTTGGATTAATATTGTTTGGATTCTATGGGCTTGCTTGCCGGCACCCCTACTTCATTTTATTTTGTTCCCTCAGCTACACGAACTGCTTGAAGCAATAAAGTCTTTCGATGAAGATGCAATCCGACTACTAGAGAACAAGAGGAGCAACCACCTTCCACTGTGGAACGACTTCATCGCATCGAGGCTCACTTAGAAACAATGGAAACCAACATCTCAAGCATCCTCACCATCTTGCAAAGCGGTCACTTCTACCGCCCTCCAGCCCATTAAATATAAACAGGGAGTACAGTTTTCTCCACTCTTATTATTCTTTTTGCATGTGTTTTGCTAAGAATAATTTCTTAATTTGTTTCGAAAATAAACCTCTAATTCTTATGTTTAGTTTACTTAAATAAGTGGGTGAATCATGAAAAACTATTTCTTGTTTGATCAATGAATATTTTGTAGAATTGAAAATGTTATGCCTTAATCAATATTTCATGAAAATTGTTGGCTCTTTTGAACTTGCTTAATGAAAGTACTTGTTTAAATAAATAAATAAATTTGCTAATAGCTTGGTTAAGAGTGAAGATTTGGAAATGTGACCAAGTTGAGTAAACGGGATGAGGTGCTTGGATTGTCATCTCATTTTGCGTCAAAAGGTTTGGTGACGAGTTGAAGCTTGTAACACTCCGCTAACCGAGCTGCCTTGAGAAAGGAGAAATAAATTGATTAGTAGCAGGTGAAATTGAGTAACCGGGATGAGGTGCTTAGATTGTCATCTCGTTTTGCATCAAAATGTTTGATTATGTCTCAAACTCGTTAAAAATAAATAATTAAATAAAGAGAACGTGTCAGGTTGAGTAACCGGGGTGAAGTGCTTGGGTTGTAATCTCACTTCGCATCAAAATACTTAACTACGTTTAAAAATAAAAATAATAAAAATATTGATAAATTTATATGTTGGGTATGATGGTCCCGCATGTTTGATTAAGCCTAAATTTAGTGAAATAGTTGAATTTGACATACTGTTCGAGATTTTATAAAATGTTTATTGATTGAGTTTAACAATTGTTTATTTTTTATTCACCTAATTGTTTGAAGTATGCTTGACTAGGAAAGGGGGTTTTTGATTTTGAAAAGGATTGACGAGTTATTTCTAGTGGATATCATGCTTGAGGACAAGGATCAGCTAAGTAGGGGGAATTTGATAGCAAGATAAACTCGTATTTTTAATATATTTATTTTTGGCTAATTATCGAATAAAATGCTATTAAATTTGAGTTTCTTTTATCAGGAATGAAGTTGGTGTGCTGAATTCAAACTCTTACCAAGATGGACTAAATTGGAACAAAAAGCAAAAATGAGGGGTTGATTGAAAGATTGAAGATGGCTGGATAAAGATTGAAAGATTTTTATATTGTTAACACTTTGTAATTAATTTGAATTTAATCTCTAGTTTAAATTTTATTTTTAAATTTTTTATTTATTTAGTGATAATATTTAGGAAAGTTCTAGCTAAATTTTAGCACTAGAAGGGTGTATAAACACCTAGTGGCTACAGCCAATTAAAAACACACTTGGCTTTTGGAATTAATCAAATTCCTTCATTCTGCCATTTTCAATTCTTTTTCTTTTGTTTTCAACTTTTTGGTTTAATTACCTTCCAAGGCCCTTCCCCTTTCCATCTTCCACAATTCCATTTAAACCATTTATTTTCAAACATGATTCTTTTCATTATTAACTAAACTTTTTTTGACCTTAGCCCGGTTATTGCTCCGACAAAGTAATTGTGAGATATGAACCCACATCAAATACTTTGCAATTCGGTATTCGCTATCTCTCAAGTATATGAGATAGTACAAATTCGTCCCTTAAAGTTTATTCGAATTCAATTCAAAAAGCACACGTTGGGTTGGAATCGTTTGGTGTATAGTTGGGAAGTTGAGTCGGCCGTGCTATATTCAAAATCTAGCGAACAAATTGGCGTGTTCAATTGGAAAAATGTTAGTTGGATTCCGTCAAGGAAGATAGTGATTGGATTTAAACGACCCACACGATTGAGACTGTTAATTCGAGTTAGGCTTTTCAGATCACAAGGCTGTCGAAGTCGTAAATTACGGGTATGTGCCACGTGGTTGAAAATCTGACAAGGGCCGATTTGCAAGTGATATCGGGATCGACTACGAGAGGAAGAGTTGGCGGTTTGAGGGATCATCGATTGTTATAACCAGATTATTGCTTGGAAGGGAAAATCTATTTCAAGGATCGATTCAAGATTGGAGTACATCGAGGCTAAGGCTAAGCTTAAAAATATTTTATTTACTAATTTACTTTATTTGCTGAAATTTATTTTTGCAATTTTGATTCTGTTTTTATTTTATTTTATTACACTTCGTATTTTCTTATTTTATTATCTTTGTCAATTTAAACTCCCCATTTTTTTCAACATTGCTACGCATAGGTCGTGGACACGACTGTGACCGCGACAGCGATTTTGGTCACGAAAAAAGGCGAAATTAGATAGCCAGTCCCTGTGGATTCGACCCTACTGCTCTATACTACTATTACTGTTATTTTATCATAGGAATTTATATTTGGTGGTTTCGACACCCATCAAATTTCCACCCAAAATAAATTATAACTATTGAGTTGTAATTATAAAAAATATTAATTTCTAACTGGTAAAGATTTTTATGTCAATTTTAGTAGTATAAATTATTATTACATAATTTAAAAATATTTCTTTTTGAAAGTCATTAAAATTAAGCGTGAACGTTCGATCAAATCGAGTAAAAAAATTTAAGTTAATTGAATTGACAAGTCCCATCTTGTCATCTTAACTCGATTTGAATTTTTTTCGAATCGAGTGAAATTGTTCAAGTTAAATTAAAAAGTAAAACATGTCAAATTAAAATCTTATTAAAATATAACAAATTCTATGTTAGAGTACATAAATTTGAAACCATATATATTTGAAAAATTTTCAAAGCAAAATAAGACTAAAAAATATTTTAATATGATACACTTGAATCGTTAATTAATTTATTTAGGGCTCTAAAATTATTATTTTATAAAAAATTAGTTTTTAACTTTCTTTACATATTCTTTATATTTTTTAAATTTTTATACTTTTTTTTAATTCAACTTTTGGAATTTTTATAAATATTTTGAATTTTAAAATTTATTTTGAATTATTTTGTTGAGAGAGAGACCGGTTTGTTCATTTTCAAAACTAAAAGGGATCAAAGAGTATTTAACGATTTGTTATTCGAATTATTCAAATTGTAAAATTCAACTCGACTCGAACTCAAAACTCGATTTATTTATTCAAATTGACTTGAAAAAAATGAAATAACTTAATTCGATTAACTCAAAATTGAAACTCTTTTTTCAAATCGAATTTTGCAAACTCCTAATTCAGTATAATTTCCTTAATTCTCTAAACATATTAAGTGGAGTAAATCTATTATCTAAACATATAATTAGATACAAATTCAATTATTGAAAAATTTTCGAATATTAAAATGAATGTGGATATATCATTTACTCAAAAAGAAAACAAAATAAATTGGATTAAAAGCTCCACCTATAAGTTATTGCTATTATTAGTTATTAATATAAAGGAGGTTGTAACCGCCACCTAAGATCAGTATCGGATGTAAAAGCTAATTAAGGCATTAACAGCCTAAAATCATCCCAGACCTTTCTTTAATGGCCTATCAACTCCCCTGTGAGCAGGGCAGGATGATTTTTGTACCTAATAAACTAAACAAATTGACTCCATGTTTCGATGAATTCATGTGCAAGGTGGTTCCACCCACCACCTTTAATGTGGCAGTGTCCCTTTTGATGTTACTCGGGAAAAAATTGAATAAGACATCCAACCTTGTGAGAAACCGAACACCTGCACCGCCGTACCTCGAACATCCCCTAAGAAAAGGATAATAAGACTGGGGAAAATCAGACAATTGTTGCTGACTAGGTAAACCCCAACCCTGTTCTCGATTCTAAGATTCTGTGACCGTACGAGCTACGCTACACCTTTAAAAGAAAGAGCAGTAAATTATGTCCGCATACCATTTCCGTGCGCTGGCTTGTTTAGGGATCACATGTCTGCGCTGATAGAGTTAACTATGACATCAAAGAACTTCATGTCGAACTAATTAACTTCAGTTAGCCACCCTCCAGGGTGGAGATGGTCCAAGGTTCTTTGGTGCCCACGCCGCTTTCAATGCTAGCTGCCAGTGCCTGTCAAAAGCCTCAAAAATGAAGGATTGGATAAAATAGACTTGAAAAAAAAGGGAATTAGGTAAATTTTAAGGCATTTTTTATATGGGCCAAACTTTGGGTCAGAGTTTTTGACTCAAGCCCAGCTCGAATATATTATGTTATAAAAATATTTTATTAATTATATATATTTATATTAAATCACTAATTTAATAACAATTAAACCTATTATCCAAAACTAGGGGTGAGCGTTCGATCAAATTGAGTAAAAAAATTTTAAGTGAATCGAGTTCACGAGTCCTTATTTTATCATCCTAACTTGATTTGAAATTTTTTCGAATCAAGTCAAGTGAAATTAAATTTAAATCGAGTCGAATCCAGTGAAATTATTCGAGTTAAATTAAAAAAATTAAACATGTCAAATAAAAATATTGTTATAGTATAACTAATTTCATATTAGAGTACATAAATTTGAAATAATATATATTTGAAAAATTTTCAAAGAAAAAAAAGAAAAGAAAAAGATACTTGAGTATGATAAATTTGAATCATTAATTAAGTCCCAAAATTATTATCTCAGAAAATTTTAAATTTTTTAAAATATAAATTTTGAAATTTTTATAAATATTTTGAATTTTAAAATTATTTTGAATTTTTGAAAATTATTTTAAATTATTTTATAATTTTGTTGTGAAAGACAATTTGCTTATTTTTAAAGTTGACATAGACCAAAATAATATTTACACCAATTTGTTATTCAAATTATTCAAGTTATTTAAATTGTGATATTCAACTTGACTTGAATTTGAAACTCAAAAAGTGTTATCCGAGTTGACTTGAATAACTCAAAATTCGATTTTTTTATTTTTCGAATTAAATTGACTTTTGCTCACCCTTACCCAAAACCTAAAAAACAGCTTACCCAACTAAAATATAAAATTTTAAAATATATATTTAATACAATAAAATATTTATTATATATCTTTGTGTTTTTAATATAACAAAAAATACTATATTTATGATAGTGTTTTTTAATATAAATACTTTTAATATGTTAGAAAACTTTTATTTTAACGTTTTAGTGCATTTAGTGTATTATATTTAAAAAACATTTGTAAATAAAAACTAATCTAAAAATCAAATACAGTAGATTAGATCTAGCCCAAATATACTTTTCTTAAATTGGATAGTCCCATGAACACATTTATGCAATGCAGAACAATAAACAATAATTAACATAATTTTTAATTTTTTTTAAATAACACAACTAGAGTATATTAATTAATAAATAAATAACAATCTAACAACCGTAATAAATGGAAAACTAAAACCCCTTGAACAGTCAAACCCCATTTCCTAAAAATAATAACTATACCTTAGCCTAATTAATGAACTCTGCAAATTCCATTCCCAAGTATTTCCTTTCCCAAAACCAGATTCTTATGGCTCATAGGGTGAGTTTGGATGGGCGGTGCGTTTATCTGCGGTTAGTGTAAAAATAGCGGTGGCGGTGAGATTAGTAACTGTAGTGATACTGTAGAGTGAGATAAAAAGTAAACTAAACGCACCGCACCGCACTCAATCGCCCATCCAAACCCAGCCTTAGAATCAAAAGCATTCAACAGTGGCCTGAAATCACCACTATCTATTTTCTCCTCCTGACTCTTATTTTCCTTCACTATTGTTTTCCCTGATCGGTGAGCAGCCCAACAATACCTTGAACCTGATTTTCATTTTACAGTACTAGAGATGCTCCCCCAACCGTTCCTCGTAGATCTTTCTCCACTGCCTCTTCTGTAAAATTCGGGACCCCGTCAAGAAGATAAGTATTCATTTCCCCCCTTAATCCTTCAACGGCCAAAAGATGAGCCACTTGGTTCCCCTACCTCTGAATATACGAGAATCCACAGTTTTTAAATCTCTTTCTCAAAGAGTATGTAAGCACTGATGCATGAATCATCGTTCTTGTTTGCTTGTTGTTTCTTTATCACCATAAGTGAATCGCCTTCGATCACCACATCTTGAAACCCCGAATCAATGCCCAATTGGATTACTTGGAGACATGCAATAGCTTCCGCAGCAAACCTTGGTTGAATGTGATTATTAATAATTGTTGTTGACCCCAGAACAACCCCTTTTGATTTCAGGGAATGAGCTTGAAAAGCCCCATCAAAACTTACCTTTATGAAAGCGTTCTCTGAAGGCCTCCATCTTACAATCTCAACTCTCGTAACATGTAACAGTTTGTTTAAGGCATCTAATTTTTTTAATTGAGCTTTAATCATTTCTACTATTGCTTGAGCCTAATTTTTAATCCCGTCCTGCATATATTTATTTCTTTCAGTCCATAACACCCAAAAGGTACACCCCACCATCCTGCAAATCTGGCTAGATGAGGTAGAAATTAAATTATCAAGTCAATCCTGAAAGATAAGAATAGTGAACTCCATATGCCAGTAAATGTTTAATTTGTTTCACACTTCTACTGTAGTGATATAATCACGAAACGAGTGCTCAAGAGTTTTCGGGCCATTCAGACACCTTGGGCAGACCAGAGACCCCACTAATCTTCTATTGTAGAGGTTGTAGAAATTAGCAATATAATTTCGAAAAATCCTTCAGACTGTAATTTTTATATTCTCTGGCAGGTTAAGTTTCCACAATTTCTTGAAAAAATTTGTATAATTTATTTAATTCTAGTAAGGCCTATATAAAAATGAATTTTGTATAAGAATGTTGTACCCACTACGAACCGAGAATGCCCCAAACACCTCACCTCACCAACCAATTGAATCCTTTTGAAGTGTTTGTGCTAAAGGAATACACAGAATTTTCCTTGCTTCCTCAGCACTAAACATACTAGTAATCAACTGAAAATTCCACTGCCCAATTTGCTGATAAATTAAATTAGAGACATTTACTATATTTTGGCCAGTAGATCTTCTCTGAATTTTGTGCCCCTTCAATCCAAGAACCCATGCCTTTGTCCAAACATTAATTCTGGAACTAGTACCCACACACCAACATAAACCCTATTGGAGTAATCCCTTTGTAGACCATATACTCTTCTAAGTATAAGATATGTAAGCTCCCAAGTTTGAATTCATGAAATCCGACTCTGGGTAATACTTTCCTTTTAGCGGTCTTGCTTGTAACACCCCAAACCTGGCCTAGAAGTTAGGCTCGGATCTGGCGTATCACATTGAAGTGTTTTTTGCTAACTATGTTTTCATTAAAAACCCTTCTTGAAATTTCAAACTTCTTGCCATTTAAAACTTGTATAAAACCTCAGTTTGCGTTTGTTTATTTTCAATCGAGGTTTATTAAAAAGTTATTACCTTCAAAACCTTATTGTTAAAGAAAGCTTAATTTAAAGCAAATGATCTACGAGAATGTGATATTTAAAAATTGAGGTACGGAAATGTAATGTTAGAAAATAGTTATTGTTTTGGAAAACTGTGTTCTACTTCTAACAGATATAAATCACAATCACATCAAATCCCAAGTTTAAAATTTAGAAATTATAGAGGCCTTATTACAACCCAAATCAAAATCAAATTGCTTAAGTAAATGAGCAAAGCAGAATAAAACATGTGCAGTTGTGTGGCCCTCTCCGAGTCCCTTACAACTCTGAACCGTCTAACGCTGTGGATTACCTGAAAGGTTAAAAACAGGGTGAGTTTACGAAAACTCAGTGTGTAATCCCCTTATTAAAGAAACAGATTCAGTAAATGCAATGCATAAATACCAATACCAACCCTGCACTCCATCTCCTATCCAACCTTATACTCCTGTGGGGATTAAATCGACCCACCCCTCCCTACACTCCTTAAGTAGCACCGGTTGCAGCACTAACCAATATTGTAGCAGAGCTGCCAATCACATAATCGGCTTAAAGCCATCGGTGGGTCCACAATCGTCTCATGCGACCCGTGCGACCCTCATATATCAATCACTTCCTCCAATACAAGATCCCAGCCCCATGCAGTATGTCGTGTATGCAGTATGTCATACTCAGTAATAGTCATATAAATATCATAAAGCAAAATTGTCAAACATAGCATAAGGCCATAACAGTCATTTCATCTCCTAGGGGAATAACGATCATTTTACCCTTCGGGATATTTCGATAATTTTACTCATTTAGAGTATTTCGATAATTTTACCCATCAAGGGTATTTCAATAATTTTACCCATCGAGGGTATTTCGATCATTTTACCCTAAAGGGGTTTCGGTGCAAATATCGACCTCTCGAAAGGTCTGCAGTCACCTCGAGCAACTAAGGTAACCTAAATGGTCATAATGGTGTAAATGGGCCCAAGGCCCCTATTCGGCCCAAGTAGGCCTACATGCTCGTGTGACCCATTTAGCCCAATTTTAGTCACGGTTATGCGAACTACATAGCTAAGTCCAGTATTTGCCACTTAACGTGGATTTTATCCGTGTGGGTCCCACGAGCCCTTTGGGCCCACACGACTCATTTTAGCCTAACGTGGCCCATAATGGCCCAAGAGCACGAGAACGCTCGTGGTGGTCTCTACAGTCTAACCCATGTTTCGTGAGCTCAGTTCACCACACGAGCGTTCACACGCCCATATGGCCTCAATCACCGTATTCCCAACTTTTCGACTTTTAATGTGTTATAATCAGATCAGGGTGTGTACACACCTATTTGCGAAGACTTGCCAAAATCTCTTGAGCACCAACCTACATTCATTCCAACCTTCAGTTAGTTAACTGATGAATCAAGTTAACAACTTCTTAACTTTTAGCCCAAAAATACACCACCTTACCTTGATTGAATGAGGGTGGCTTAATCCTCTAAGATCGTTAACCCAAAATTAATCACATGCCTTGTCGAGAATCTAAATTATAAACAAATCTTGTTAGCTAGGGTCGATTGAAAATGTGGCTTAAATCCACGAATACTATCTTCTCAACCAAAAGAATATTCGGCTTTTAGAAAAGTTTAAAGAAACTAGATTTGAATGGAAAGAGGGAATACAACCACTTACCGCATTGTCAAAAATACTTGCGAAATCGAAACAGAGAGGGGACAGTGTTGAGTTTCAGCTAGAGTAAGAACCACCCGAAGAAAAGAAGAATCTGAGTCGAAAAGGGATGAGAGATTTTTCGGTCACAAGCCGAAAAGAAGGAAGAGTCCCAAGGGCTAGGGCGATAAATTTGGCCAAAAGAATCAATAGGTAAGAAAAGATGAAACAAACAATTGGCCAAACTTGAAAAGAATAGAGAAAAAGAGGAGGTTTCGATAGATGTTTGTGCAAAAGAGGGGGAGAGGAATAGACTTGAAAACAAAATAGTTTAATTTACCAGAATAGTAGGAGTCGAATACCCAAAATGCACAAATGGCCACTTGCAAATTTGGTACAAGAAAGCAGAGAAAGAAAAGAGCCTTCACAATTTCAAAAACCGATGACAAACTGACCAAAACTGAGAGAAAACCCCTCAGCTGAATTTCCTAAGGCCTTAGAGTCCCATTCGGCCACTACTCTCCTCCCCCTTCAAACTCCTTGAAAATCTCCACAAATCGTTCCTTTAAAAGAAAAACCAAAATAAATTGCAAGAGCCAAGACTTGAACCCAAGCTCCCTTGCAACCTTAATGATGCCACAACCACTAGACTACATGCTTCCTTATAACATTTTTTTAACACAATAATTTAAAACGCCTACAACCAAGCATCCAGGGTTTTATTCACTTAAAAGCAAAATTTTTGCTAAAACTTAGGTTTGAACCCAAGACTTTTCCAACTCCTCTCAGGACCCTTAACCACTAAAGCAACATACTTTTGTGCACAGTTTCCTAACTGTTCCCTTGCTCAAGGCCCAATACTTCTAGGCCCAAATTCTGGGGGCATTACATTGCCAATAATATGTTTGTATTAGTCATTAAACGCCAACCTTGCTTTGCCAGGAGTGCCAAATTAACCTTCTTAAACTTCGAAAATCCATTCCCCTATTATCATTTAGATCACATAAATTCAACCACTCACACTAATGAATCCCTTTTTTTCCCATGCTTTTGCCACCAAAATCGACTAATAATTCCTTCCAACTTTAAACATAGGGACTTCAGTAAAAGAAAACATGACATAACATAAGTAGGGATGGCCTGAAGAACACTTGATAAATACCTCTTTACCTCTCTGTGATAACAGCTTCACACACCAACTCTTTATACGACTTAGTATACGATCATTCAACAAATTAAAATCTTGTTTCTTTTTTCGTCCAACCATTTTAGGAAAGCCTAAATATATTTCTGGGTCTGATGAAAAACGTACCTTTAATTCTTCAGAGATCATTCTTCTTTGTTTTTATTGTACGTTTAAACTGTAAAAAATAACTGATTTATCAAAGTTAACACATTGACCCAAACTTCTCTCATAATCTTACAAAATTTGCTTTAAGACCTAGGCTCCTTCCCTTGTGGCTTCACAAAAAAAATAATACAATCATTGGCAAATAATAAATGACATATTTCTCCCACTCGACGACAAATTTTTGCCTCTTTTAATAAACCATCCATCATCGCTAATCTCATAAGGGCCGAAAGACCCTTACTACATATTAGAAAAAGATAAGGGCTAAGTGGATCACCTTGTCTAAGTCCCCTAGTTGGTGTAACGACCTATCTTGTTTCCCCGTTAAACACTACGAAATAAGAAACTGTTCTAATGCATTCCATAATGAAATAGACCCAACCAGTTGAAAAACTAATTTTTAGCATTACTTCCCTTGAGAACATCTACTCCACTCTATCGTATGCTTTACTCATATCAAGTTTCAATGCAAAAAGGTCTCTCATTCCGATTCTTCTTTATTTGAAGGCATTCAAAACCTCATAAGCTAAAAGAACATTATCCGTGATTTTTCGACCCAAAACAAAAGCATTTTGTTCCTCCTTGATACAATCATTCAACATTTTCTAGAATCGATTTACCATTATTTTCGAGATAATTTTATAAAGAACTGAACATAGACTAATGGGTCGAAAATGCACTAACCTGGTCAGGTTTACATTTTTTGGAATAAGAACAATGTGAGTACGATTGATCTCTGATAAAGAAGTGCCTCCATTAAGAATATCTAGACAAAAGGAACTAACATCTTGGGCTACAATATGCCAATAATTCTGATAGAACAAAGTGACTATACCATCAAGACCCGAAGCTTTAGTTGGGGCCATCTCTTTTAACGCAATAAGAATCTTCTCCCATTCATATTTTGATGATAATATCTTGTTTTGCTCATCTGTTATACACTGTCTCACCCCTTCCAAAATATGATCCGAGTTGCCAGAACCTTGAGATTAGAAAAGATCAAAGAAATAAGTATTTGTTATATTTAACATACCTCCTCGCTTCGTTATAATCCTTCCGTCCTCACCCTATAACCCCCTAATCTGATTTTTTCGTGGACATTGAGATGCAAATCAATGAAAAAGTGTCGTATTTCGATCTCCTAATTTCAGCCAATTAGCTTTCGCCATTTGCTCCTAATAATGTTTTACCTTGTTTATTTCCAAATTGAGCGTCACTTTTGTATCCAAAAGCTCCATAATATTCATCTCATATCTGATCCCTAAATTCAAATCACCTACTTTTCTCTGAAGCGTTTCTAAATTACCCCTCTTTCTTTTTTTCAACGAATCAGCCCACTTCTGCAAACCTAAACATAAAAATTCCAGATGCTCAGGAATAGTCTCCTACTAGCACTCTACAATCTATGAATCTCAAGCTCATAAGACTTCTCTAAAGTCCACCATGATTCAAAGCGAAATTTGTACCGTGGTTTCTCCCTATCCTATTGTTTAGTAGTTAAAAGCAATGGACAATTGTCAGAAACCGATTATATCAAATGGAAAAGAAAAAATTCAGGAAATTTCAACCACCAAGTTGAGTTCATCACTCCTCTATCCAACCTTTATCTAATGTTGTTTTCGACAAAGTTCCCTTTTTCCCATGTAAACCATGATCCTTCATATCCCAAATATCTCGAAACTTCTTCATACGCCCTTCCTCCTGTGGTAACCCACCATTCTTCTCATAGGAATAAAGAATCTCACTAAAATCTTCCCATACTATCCAAGCAAACTTTGATCTTGACCCAACCATTTTAATAGATTCCCGATGGAATCCCGATGGAAGATCATGGATTTAAACCCCAAAAAATGAATAAATTAAAGCAATTTACATCGGATATTCATTCTTTTCCATATTGTAAAAAACCAACAAATGATTACTAAACATCCATGGTGCACCATTTACCACTTGATCGTTATCCATCCTATTATAAAATCGAAACAAATAGCGATTCCCCCTTAAATATGAGATTTACACCCCCAAAGGCTGCCATAGATTTGCCAATGTATTCTTCATTTTCAGGAAGTGAACAACACTAGCCGTAAGAAAGTATCTAACCAAAAAAAAATGAAATATTTGGGCATGCACCTCAACTCTAGCTTGAATTTTCCATGCTTCATTTTCTTCATTATTGATATTCAAACCTTCCATCGCATTTTCCATTGATCAAAGCCCTTAAGAATTCAACGTTAAAGCCATCAATTTGTTACTTTTTTCCTTTTAAAAAAAAACCTTAATCGATAAAACAAAATAAAAGAACTCTAAAATTAAAACTTAGAAACCAAGAAACATGTCACAATAGAGCAGAAGAAAAAAATAAAGAAAACGTGCCGTATTTGTAGACTGAATTTACACCATTTTAATTTAGACATCTTATTTTTGTTTAGGCATAATGCCAAAATTAGCCCTTAGGTTTGGCTATTTGGTCACTTTCGCCCTCTATTTTTTTTTGGAGCACTTTGGCCCCTAATGTTTTTTTTGGTCAATTTGGTCTATTTTTCAAGGACATGCTGACATGGCCATTAGTTGACTAACGACATTGATTTGAAATTTTTTTATTCCACCAAGGCGTTAACACATTTCACACCTAATTAAAATTAAAAATAATTAAAAAAATTGAACCAGATATTCTAAAAAAGCCCAATTTTAAAAACAATAAAAACTCTTGAATCAGTTAATCGAAAGAGAGAGAGAGAGAGAGAGTAGACAATGAAACCTAACTCGAGAAATTTAAAAAATTATGTAAAAAAAGATTACCTAAAGGCTGTTGCAGAATCACATTTGATTTTGGATTATATTTTGGGGTATGTTTTTAAAAGTTTTCACTTTGAAAATGTTATGTATGTTATTTCGATTCATGTTTAGGGTTTTTGAGTTTGGGGATTTAGGATTTTGGGTTGTCGAATTTGGGGATTTTGATTTAAGGTTGTCGAATTTGGGGATTTGGGCTAGGGGTTCTAATTTTGGGGATTTGTTTAGGGTTTTTTGATTTTAGGGATTTTCATTTAAGGTTTTTAAATTTTGGAATTTTTGTTTATTGTTTTTGATTTTTAAGACATTGGTTTAGGCTTATCAATTTGGCTACTAATTAGAAGAGGAATTTTGTGTATTTTTTAGGGTTTTTGATTTGGAGACTGAAAATAAGAGGACATTTTGGTTTTGAGGTTTATTGGTTGAGAGATTTTGATTTCGTTAGTAATAGTGATAGTGGTCCACCCCAACATTTTCCAAATTTGAATGTTTCATTATACCTTTTTGTTCAGTGCAGGATTTTCATGTGGGGGTTATAATGTTGGTTTGTGGGGGCATTAATTCTAGGCATAGTTTAGTAGGTGAACTTATTGAAGTGGTCCCTCCATCTTTTGTTGTTGCTCTGTTATTATAATATAAACTTTATCAGATTTGATTATATAATTATTAAATCATTTAACTTTATATGCATTTTGTATTGTTTATATTATTTAATAATTTATTTTTCTATACCTTTTTTGGTTGCACTTTGTTTGTCTGTTAGTATGGAATCTTATTGTTTTCTAACTTTTGTAATATGTTTTTTATTGCTTAAACTGGAGATGTTCGCAGAGGAGGAATACTAAATAAACTTGTATGTTGGGGGTAAATTTGTACGTGATCCCCATGTTAGGTATTCAGGTGGTGAGATGGCGAGACTGAAAGAGGATCCAGATACAATATCATATTTTGAGTTGTATAAAATAGTTAAAAAAAGGGTTAGGGTTTAATATACTGCAACTAATTAATTTTCATGTACCTAGCAGTAGGACTTTGCAAGATAACCTTAGGGTTGTGTGGAATGATAGTAGCACTATTGACATGTTGAACTTCTAGGTTAAGCATAAGGAGGATGAGAATGTTTATTTGATGAAGATGATGTACTTTTCAGATGGTGATGATGATGATGAGCTTCAAGAAGCTAGACAAAAGTTAAGGGAAGTGGAGGGGGAAACCAGTGGGAAAGTTAAGGAAACAGTAGTTGATGAGGCTGAAAGTGGAAGCACTGGAGAACAGGTTGGGACTGAGGTCCCTGAAGAAGTTGAGGGTGAAAGACTAAATGATAGAGTTGGCAGGGAATAAGAGAGAAATGAGACTGAATATTTTGATAGTGATGATCATGGGAGTATACTTGGGTCAAATGATGATAACAATACTAATGCTTGTAGAAGAAGAAGTGGGTTCCCCACTTATAATCCAAACTCAACAAGTCTACACTTCTATTGGGATGTTGTTTAAAGATGGTGAGCAATTCAAATCTGCAATTCGTAAGTACTCATTGTGTTGTAGAAGAGAACTTAAGATAATCAAGAATGAACCAACTAGGGTTAGAGTTAAATGCATTGCATCTAAAAAGTGCGAATGGGGAATATTTACAAGTTACAGTAACATGTCCAGGAGCATGCAAGTGAAAAGTTTTCATGATGAGCACAACTTTTGTATTAGTTTTAGAAACAAAATGGTTAAAATGAAAGTAATTGTAGAAAATTTTGAAGCTACTAGTAGGGACCACCCAAAAATGAAGCTAAGGGAGACACAAAGAAGGCTAGCTTTAGAAATGAATGTGAATGTTAATATGACAAGGTGTAGAAGGGCCAAGAAAATGGTGAAGGATAAGTTGGCAGAAATCTTTGTAGAAGAATTTTCTATGCTGTGGGATTATGCTGATGAGTTGAGACTACAGGATCCTGGAAGTACTATAAAGATGGTAGTGAATAGAGGCACACCTAAATCTCCACCACATTTCAAGAGGTTTTATGTCTGTTTTGAAGCACTGAAAAGAGATTGGAAAGAAGGGTGCAGACTTATACTAAGTTTGGATGGTTGCTTCTTAAAAGGTCCATTCAAGGGTGAGATGTTGTTTGCTGTTGGAAGAGATGGAAACAATCAGATGTACCTAGTTACCTGGGCTATTAATGAGGGGGAATGCTAATTCTTAATCATTGTTTTTTAGTATTTTGACAACAGACTTAGGAATGGAAGATGAGTTTATATCATTATCAGTGACTAACAAAAGGTAAACAATGCTATTTTTTTTGCACCAATTTATTATTGATGTTTTACTTATGTTTTGTAAATTAATTTACAGGGTCTTGAGATAGCTGTAACGCTCAGTTTGTGCAAGTGTACACAATCATTGTCAAGTAATAAGTAAGTAGAAGAGTTATCGTCTCCACAGGGACTGAGTATGTTAATCAATATATTGCAAAATTTAAAGTTAACAATTTGATGATAAAAATACAATATCTTAAGTGATGGGTGATTAACTAAATTAAAGTATCTAGATGCAAGATTGATCCCTAATGCAATTTAAACTAAATGCGAAGTATGAAATGAATAGGCTAAGATAATTACATCATTCAACTTAGCTTATTTTTATCATGCTCAATAGTGTTCAGAAATTATTTCATGACAACTCAATCTTTCATGAGTTTGGAAACCAAATTAAGTCCTTTTGGAATCTTTTACTTAGTAAAACATGCATTTTACTAATCATATTAAACTAAGGGTTTCCTAGGATTCATATGAAGTAACAGGGACGAGTTAGGTTTGAAACAATTTAATCACATAAACCTAAAAATTATGCAAGATAATAGAGCTCGTTAAAGTTATTATGAACCTTTAATTTAGTCGGGTTAGGATCTAAATTAAGCATGTACATTTCAATTATTGTGTCCAGTAGCCGTCGTCTGGTTAGGATCGCTCAGCTAATTCTAATGCATCCAATCACATATGAATGAAATACATACTTAAGTTTAATTGAAAACATGGTAAACTGAGGTACAAACACTATAGACATGATTTAAACAAACTTCATTAAATAAATATAATCATCCTAGCTAAGCATAATTAAGCTACCATTGTTGATGACAAGATAACAAAGCACATTGCAAACATGATTAAAATCAAAATAACAAAGTAAAGGAAGAATAAACTCTATCGAATCAACAGTCTCGTGAACTCTAATTGAAGATGTTTTCCTCTGTGTGTTGCTCCTTTGCTAATGGCTCCTCAAGGTGGTTGGCCAAGAGATGATATTATTAAGGTATTGCTAACTAAGAAAAGAAAGAACTATGGGATGCTACGTTTGGGAATGAAGAGAGGAAATGAGAGAATCGAAGAATGATATGAAATGAGAGATGAGGGATTGATTAAGGGATGGGAGATATGTGAGATGGGAGTGGGTATTTATACTTGAGGTTGGTAGGAGAGTTTACTAAAAATAGTGAAAAATATCCCCCAATTTACTAGGGGTGTTCAATCGGTTAACCGACCCGAACTACCATTAACCGAATTAACCGACCCTTTTAAACTTTTAACCGTTAACCGAACCAAAATTTTTTCAAAAAAATTAACCGAACCGAACTTTTTCGGATAATTCTGTCAGTTAACCAAATTAACAGAAATTTATATTTTTTTTTATTTTTGGTTAAAACAAGTATAAAATATAAAAAAAAATTTTAACTGATTTAACCGACCGATTAATTTATATTTCCAAAAAATTAACCGAACCAGCCGAATACTTATATATTATAATATTATTTATTAAATTTGGTTAAATCAGTTAACCGACTGATTTCAAACCGAATTAATTGTTAACCGAACTTCCAAAAAATTATTAACCGACCCCCGACCAAATTAATTCGATTTTACCCGAAATTTGCACACCCCTACCATTTACTCCTTTACTTGGCTGGCCACACATTGTGGAAAAGGGTGGATGATGATTGCTTGATTTAAGCATGAAATCATGCTAGAATCAAGTAAGGGCTGGACAGTTTCAAGGGCAAACTTCATGTGTTCTTTCTGATTTAATTTCAATTATAGAGACCTCAAATAAATATCTCAAAACTGATTTTTGGGCAGCCAACATGCTTGTGCTGAATTGGGCTTGTATTCCTCTTGTTTCGACGGTTTTGTGACCTATTAAATAATTAGACTTATCCACCATGTAACATCATTTTTAACTGGGTCAAAGTAGGGTAGAATTGTTCATGTCCATGCAAGAATTATAATAAGCTTCATATTATATCAACTTCTTGGTCCCCTTGCATAATAAAATATAACACATTAATAAATAATATGAAATAGTTTAATTTATGCACAAAATTAATACAATAAAGCACATATTTGCATTTTTTTATAAATTCATGCCCATTATCGAAATATAAAAAAATTCACCTAATAATTAACAAATATTTGGAATTAATATTATTTTTAAGTTAAAAGGTGTTATAAACTGTTAAAAAAACCTATATAAATTAGAGTTTACAATAGTCATTAATGATATTTTGCCTAGAGTGAAACATAGAAATTGTGCTAGACATGTCTTATCAAATTGTTTTGCCAAGAAGAAAGCAAAGGCATGTGAATTTGCTTTTTGGAAAACTGTGAAGTCTACAACAAAAAGGGAGTGGGAACAGAACAAAAAATATTTGTATAAGATTGATGAAGGTGTTTCAAAGGAGTTGTTCTCCAAGAATTCGAAAGCTTGGACCAAGACCTTCCAAAGGTTGCACTCAGTGTCAGATATTGTTGACAATAACCTCCGTGAAGCATTTAACTCCAGCATAGTGAAGTCTATATTCAAGAGCATAATAACCATGTTGGAGGAAATCAAAGTTAAAATGATGACCAAAATACTGGATAAGAGGAAGCAATGCAGTTTATGGAAATACAATTATTGTTCACTAATAAAGAAGAAATTTGATGACAACAAGAAGAAATGTGTTGATTGGAAGATGATTTGGAATGGGGAAAATGGGTGTGAAGTTAAGAAAGGCAGAAAGTAGTACACAGTAATCGTAGAGGATAAAACCTGCAGTTGCCGAAGCTGGCAACTATCTGGGATCCTTTATCCCATGCTTACTCTGCTATATGGCATCTTGAACAAGAACCTGATGACTACTTACATAGGTACTACCACAAGGAGAAATATTTTAAAGCATATGCATATGCTTTACAACCCATAAATGAGTCACATGAGTAGAGAAAATCTTGTATTGATCCCATGCTTCCACCAGTTGAGAAAACAATACCTGTTAGGCCAAAAAAGAATAGAAGGAAGGAAAAAAATAAACCAAAAAAAGTGAGGCATGGACAACTCAGTAGGGCTGGTCTAATCATGAGATACAGGAAATGTAACACCCCTAACCCGTATCCGTCGCTGAAACAGGGTTACGAAACATTACTTGGGTTTACAGATCAAACAGATAGAAATTTCAAACGTTTCATAACATATCAATATTCATAATAAAACCAATCAAAATCATATATACTGTCCCTTATACGAGCCCTCAAGGCCCTAAATACGCATTAGAAATAAGCCGGGACTAAATCAGAAACTCAGAGAATTTTCTGAAAAAGTAAAAAAATTTCAAAGCTACAGGGGTCACACGGCCGTGTGACTCACACAGTCAGGAGACACGCCCATGTCTCAGGCCGTGTGGGCATTCGAAATAAAGACACACGGCCATGTCCCAACCCGTGTCAATGCCCGTATAACTCTCTGACTTGGTCACACGACCAAGTCACACACCTGTGTGCTAGGCCTTGTATCTTTCGAAGTAACCTTACACGCCCGTGTGCCAGGCCGTGTGCTAGGCTGTGTAATAGCCTGATTTGTAACCCTTTAAAAACTACAGGGGACACACAGCCATGTGTCACACACAACTGAGAGACAGGCCCGTGTCTCTGCTCGTGTTGACAAAAATAGGCTATTTGACAAGCCATATTTCTCACCCAATATGGCATCCACCTACACTTAACATTGTGCATATAAACAAGCCATATTATGGCACCTAAAACAAGTAAAATCAAGCCTTAAGCATGTAGTATATTCACATACAATCAATATGCCCTTAGGCACCTCAAATGACAATTATAAACATGTTTAACCATGTAATCCATGTAACCAAGTAATCAACCAACTTTTATGTATAATTGAATTAATACAGAACATGTAAATCATTTACCAAAACTTACCACTTGGTACCAATTGTACCACTTATTCAATAGCATCAAATACATATACACTTACTATAGCATAGTACCAAATCGCACCAAGTTATAAAACATACCTCATATGCATATTCAACTACTATTTTACCTTTCATAATTCAACCACAAATCATTCCACACATCAACATTATAAGGAAAATTATGCACATACCAAAATACCAAAACACAAGCCAAATAAGTCGCTAATCTCAGCAAAACACATATAGGCCAACATTTACCCAAAATAACATATACATGCCATTATAACTAAAATCAAAACATCCAAAAGTACTGATAGAACCGGTGGATAGTGTGATATAGATCCGATAAGCTTCCAACCCGATCGAGCTTCCAATAATTTGAAAAGTAAAGGAAAACAACTACGTAAGCAATGAATGCTTAGTAAGCTCGTATAAACCTTAATCATATCAATTCATTTCAAATATGAAATTTATACATATCAAGGATAATCCAATATCGATACCGCAAGATTCATGAAGTTATATTCAACAACTCACAAGTTGAATAAATCCACAACATCACTTATACATATCATCTCTAGCATAGTAGGATTTTAAATAACTTTAAACCTTATCACTCTTTCATGAGCTCAAGCATATTTTCATTTGAACACTTACCATTTCAATGCAGCTTATAATTAAACATATTACCATTCAACCAATAACTTGGCACTTGCCTAAACATCAAACAACAACACTTGTTAGCATACTTGAACATATTTCATATAAATTCAACATCGATAACCTTATTATCTCAACATGTCACACTTGAGTTTATTACTCGTCTTAACTTACATAATTTCCACGTATCAACATATCAAATATATTCATATATGTACATGTCATGATACATATCATTCTCTTACTGTTTCTTCATATACATATATCATCCATTTCAATATATCAATATATCATGTACCATCATTTTCATGTATTTCATGTATATACCTGTATTAGTTCGTGTCGAACTCATATCGTCTCGTAACAGAACATTGCCCGTTGAACCATTTAGAATATCATTGGATACTCGGGTAGCACACACGAGGTGTACTGAACTATAATCCGTCAATTCCTGTACATGTATGCTCTTACGAGCTGAATATCGGTAAGCTCATGCGAGCTGAATATCAATAAGCTCTCTCGAGCGGAGAATCTCTAACCCTAATAACATGTCATTTGTATCCTACGAATTCCCAAGGTTCAAATAGGACTCAGTAATCGTCGTACATCTTTGGATTTATGTCGTTTCATAACATAATAAATTGCATTCTAACATATATATTTATTTAATCACAATATAATCACATATTAACATCCAATTTAATCAAAATTATAAAGAATATAGTTCATACGAACTTAACTGGCTAAATTGTAGAAATACCAAGATTTAGAGGCATTTTGGTAATTTTCCATTTTTCTCGATTTTCCACCCAATCTTGATCTAAATTAATAATTTCATTCAATTTATTAATTTAGACAATAAAACAACTCATTTCATGCAATTTGGTCACTTTTGACATTTTTATCAAATTACCCTAAAGTTTTACTTTTATTCAATTTAGTCCCTAAGACCAAAACATGCAAATTAATCATTTTAATACAAACCCAAGCTAGAAAAGTGTTCATGATATTCAAAAATCCCATTTATGCAACAATTTCACATTAAATCCTTGTACTTTTAATAATTTAACAAATTAATCCCTAATCAAAAATTCATCAAAATCACTTAACAAAATACTTTTAAATATCAATCAACATTCCAAATTCATCATCTAACATAAAAAATCACAAGATTCATCAATGAAAACATTTAAAATCTTTAATAGTTTCAAAATTGAAGGTACGGGCTAGTTGGACCTAGTTGCAACGATATCAAAAACATAGAAATTATTAAAAACAGAGCTAAAATCACATACCAATTAGCTTGTGAAATTGCCGAAAATTGAAGGTATAAAAATGGCTTCCTTTTTTTTAGCCATTCGGTGAAGAAGACAAAAATTTAAAGATGATGATAACTTTTCTTTTTATTTTATTTTATTTTATTTATCAAATTACCATTTTACCCTTGGTTAATAATTAATTAAAACACCAAATAAATGCCCATATTTTTCCACTAACCCTTAAATGGTTTAATTACCATTTAAGTCTCTTTCCTTTATTCAATAAGCCATTTAATCACTCAAATCAAATAGTGATTAAATTTTACATCTTTATAATTTAGTCCTTTTGAATTAATTAACCATCGAAACGTTAAAATTTTTCAAAGAAACTTTAATACCACCTTAATCACACTCAGTAAATATTTATAATAAAAATATTTATAGCTCGGTTTATAGAAACGAGATCCCGATACCTCATTTTTTAAAACCACTTGACCTTAGGGTCTTACCACTTGAATTTAATAAATTGCTTATATAATAAAAAAATCACTATATCAAAAACCTTTTCAAAGTCACAATTAATTTGTAAATATTAAATATAATATTTACGAACTTACTCGTCGGATTTGGTGGCCCCGAAACCACTATTTCTAACACCAATAAAAAACGGGTTGTTACAGGAAATGTGGTGGTGAGGGTCACAATAGAAGATCATGCATTCAAACTAACACAACTGGATCACAGATATATCATTAACACTTTTTCACTATGAAGATCTTAAATATTTAAGTCTAATTTGGGGTTTTACAATTTTTTTCTCAGTCTGGTACGAGTACAAGAACTAAAAGCCAAAAAAAGAACAACAGAAGATCATGCAATCAACTTACCACAACTGGATCACAGGTATATCGTAAACACTTTTTTACTGTCAAGTTTCAAAATATTTAAATCTAATTTAGGGTTGTGATTTTTTTGTCTCAGTCTAGTATGAGTGCAAGAACTAGAAGCCAAAAAAGGATGGTATATCAAGAACCTATTAGCACATAAGAATCCACTGCAACAAAGAAAATGAAGAAATGAATTGAGATGTTATTCTGACTAAACCTTTTTTTTTTGTTGAAATAGTTGCTTAAGATATGTTTTGTTTGTCGTTACATGTAATAGTTGCCTAAGATATTTTTTGTATTTTAGGCTTCTAGGACTTGCTTGAAGTTGGTATAACAATGATGATATATGTAAAAAATTGATGTGTTATACCATTACTGCTATAGGCAACTATGTGGGTCCAGGGTCATTTTGTTAGTTACTATTTTGAACATGACATACAATGTCAAATTTCAATATTTTAGTACATGTAACATTCTTTTGTCAATAAACATTCTTTTGTTCATTTTGTTCGTATACCTTTCATTATACTTCCCTCAAATTAGCTACAAATACAAATTCGAATGTGATAATTTATGTCAACAATAAATTTTGAAGGTACTAGATATACAAAACACAAGAACATGACACCATACTTTTCAAATTATAACATTCCTAAATAATGTGAAACATAAGATAAATAATACATTGCAAATAAAATTTTCTTGTAAAACTCTTTCTCTTTCTTGAGTGATTTTCATGTTTACTTCAAGCTCTTAATCTTTGTGCTTAATTTAATGTGATCCACACCAACATCATTGACCTCTTTTGTTTGTTTGTCCTTGCCCACATTTTGCACACTGCCACTCTCAGGCATATCAACATTACTGTTTCTACTACCACTCTCAAACATCTCAACACTTCCACAGTTCATAATCTATTTCCTAAGTCTCGTATTCTCTTTTGCAAGTTTTCTTTTGTTATCACGTAATTCGTGTATTACTTCATTCGCCCTGTTACACAGCTTATCATCATACCACTTAAAAAATCTGCATCCACCAACCTACAATTCACACAAAAAAGTTTGACATTTTATTATATAAACCCTACAATTCACTCAAAAATCTAATGCTACAACGAATTGTAGCACCAATTTAATCCAACCTACATAAAAATCAAACAAACTAAAAAAATCCCCAATTTCATATGTACCCTAAAACAAATTGGCTAAATATATACTTACCTAAAAATCTGAGCAACCATAATACCTTCTGCCTTGGTTTAAATCGCTCCACAAAGTCTCTCTCAGAGCTAACTTGTTATAGAAACTTGTTATTTTCTCTCCATCATAAACAAACTCCCCTCATGATGAAGAAACTAGCTTTGAATAAGGCAACTTCACCATTGATGGCTTCCAACC
Organism: Gossypium raimondii; assembly: GCF_025698545.1. Taxonomy (NCBI): domain Eukaryota; kingdom Viridiplantae; phylum Streptophyta; class Magnoliopsida; order Malvales; family Malvaceae; genus Gossypium; species Gossypium raimondii. Next base: position 33,637,076 of record NC_068571.1, on the reverse strand, counting down.
ACTTTTTTCAGACAATATTTTTATTCTTTTACTGACCCACTAGATTTCAAGCTTCGGTTTCTGCAGAATTTTAATGGAGAGGGAGAGGATTTGAGATTTAGAGTTCTTCATTTGGGAGCTCTTAGATTGTTTTAGTTGTGCCTATATGTGTTTAGGGTTTTTCATTAATTTTAAAATCATTTACAAAATAATGCCACGTTAGCAATGAAAAACACTTGGCGCCTAGGTGGAATAAAAAAATTCCAAATCAACGCCGTTAGTTAACTAACAGCCACATCAACATGTCCCTTAAAAATAAACCAATTTGACCCCAAAAAAACGTTAGAGGCCAAAGTACCCAAAAAAATATAAAGGGCCAAAGTGACCAAACAACCAAACCTTAGATGCTATTTTTGACATTATGCCTTTTGTTTATAATATTGTGTAGTATATATTTAGAGAACTACAATAGTCGTAATACACGTGGTAATATTTTATTGTGCCAAATGTCAAATAAAGAAGTTATCGAACTAACTAAATTTTCTTTATTTGTTAAAAAACCTCACTATAGAATATATATATATATATATATATATATATATTAGATTTTGTTTCATTAATGATACACGTGGCATTCTAAGACTTTGCCATGATATGATGTGGGATATATATAATGTGTTCGCATATAATTATTTGTAAATACACAGTATGTTTGATTAACAATTTTAATATAAAATTATCTTATTTAATTTATTTGGCTAGAATCTAAGATTTATGTGTTTTATTCATGTAATACAAAATAATTTAAAAGCAAATTTTATTAAATTGTTTTTGTTATAAAATTTTGTTTTATAATTTCAACATTTTTAGTTTTAAATTTTTCATAAAATTATAATAATTTAATAATTTTATTTTATTATACCTTAGATTTTATAATTGTTGTCTTGAATTTGACAACCATTGAATTTATAATTATTTATTTTAGAGAATTTTGTTTGCTTTTAATATGAAAAGAGCAGTGAAACTAAAATATAAACCTCCATTTTTATGTTCTATTTAACATTCTAGGCTTCCCAATAAGTTTAAGAAGATTGGCTTTTCACTAACAGTCTGATTCTTTTCTAAAATTGTTAATGCTTGTGACAATTTGGGTTTTGTCCAGTAATGCAAGCTATTATAACATTATTTGTAAATTTTATGTAAAATAAAAAAATGGAGGATTTATTTCCAAAAATAAAAGCATATAAAGAAACTAGTAACTAAGATTAATCAAATAATTTGATAAAAGAAAAGATTAAGAAACCACAAAGTAGTATGAAAATAAAAGGTAATTTTGTCAAAATTTCAGTTTTCGTCTGGAGTTTTAGATAATCTAAAATGAAGTCATAATGATATTGCACCCTATATTATGATATGTTAATATTTTTTAAGAATATGAGATTACAAGATGTTGGAATGTTAAAATTCAAACATCGTAATCTCTTTTTGAAATGTAACATTACGAGTCATAATGTAAAATTCGATGAACCAAATGCCCCTTGAGTGTAATTAGTGCACCCTAATTATACTCTCCAATTTTGATGGGAAGGTGAGCAACGAAATAATTACACAAGTAATTACAACCAATTAGGTTAAAGTACCTGGGAGATCCCTTTATTATAGGGAGTAGATAAAATTAGTCCTATTATTAAATGGATAAATTTAGTCCTTATATAAAAATCAAATAAATTGACGGGTTAACATTTGTTGTATAAAATATATCTTGAATTTTTTTCAATTGTTGTTCAATTCCAAATAAAAATTTCATTTACAAAATCATAAAACTTTAAAATATTAACATTGTTTTCAATTTGGCCTTATTTGATTCTTTTTAATAATACATGAACTAAATTGATCTATTTAATAATAGATGGACTAATTTAATACAACAGGGTTCACTTAGGTACTTTTACTCAACCAATTACGATTTGCTTTTCAAACACATCTATACATTATTTGCATTTAAAAAATATATATTTTTGTATAATTTTTCTAAGAAGTTGAAGACATTTAATTTTTAAAATATAATTTTATGTTAATTTACTAATTTCATTTAAATAATTTAAAATTTTATTGGTGAAAGATTTTATACATTTTAACCTATTAAATATTAATAGATTGCATAGTATTTAATTCATAATTAATTTTAATTAAATTATGTAATATTGATTATTAATTATTTATACTTGGCTAATGAACAACTAATGATGACAAAGAATATATGTTAATGTTAGAGAGAGAAGCCAAATCAATATGAAATGCTAGAATAGTTTGATAAAATTGCATAAAATATATATATTTTTTGTTAACTTTATTGGTAATTATACTATCAAATACGTTATTGAACTAGCATACATGATTTGATTTTAAATTTTGTTAGTTGTTTAAACAAATTTTTCACAAGTATTATGGATAAATTTTTTTATAATAATCAATGTTTTTTAGATATTGAAATTAAATAATTACGTGATTATAATTTATACTACTAATATGAGATAAATATGAGATAAATAAATACAATAAACAGGGCGAAGCCAAGAAAATTTTTAGGGTCGAAATTAAATTATAATTTTAATAGCCTAAATCTTTATAATTTTTAAAAGATTAAATCAAAATTTTATCATTTTTAGGGAGCTAAAATACAAATTTACCTTTACTAATTTAAAATTTTAACATTTCTAAAAGGACTAAATGAAGAATTTTTCATTTTAGGGGGTTGGCGGGGTAATACGCCACTGACAATAAACACGTATTAAAATTATTTGTAATTAGTGCAATTTCATCCACTTAATGATGTTTTCTACTTTTTCAAACAGGAGGGCTTTGAGATATTGCCTTCTTACACACCGTAACTCTGATGTGGGTTTGTCTGTTACCGCAGCATTCAGGCATTAGATATGCAATGCAACGACATACATTAAATCTTGTAAAGATTCCATTTGGAAACCAAATTACTGTTAAAATTCGATACTAGCAAAAAAATCCTTATTAGCTCCTCCCTCACTCGGACATGTCTGTACCACTAGCATTGCCATTGACGGTTGATTGTAGCCAGCGGGATAAACACACAAGGAATGGCGTGTAAGCAAAATAACAGGTCACTGTCCAAGTAACTAGCCCCTGCATGAAAACACAAAGAACTCTTTTTTAACTTTGGAATATGCCATACAAATTCATCAACAATCGACAAGTTTCCTTTTCAGCTACCTGTCCAAAGATATCAATATTTGCTTGCGGGTAGTACCAGAGGTGGAAGAACCTGGAAGAAAGTGAGCATTAACATTATTTTTGTGGGTGCTGAATTTGATGCAGATGAAAAACCAGTCTTACTTCATCAATGGGATTTCAGCCAAGGGACAGCATATGCCAATGACAGATGCTAGGGTGAAACCAAGGCGTGTTCTGTCTAGTGAGTACCATAAAACCTCTGCCGCTGCAAATAAAATGTAGGCCTCAATGTTGTCCGGAACTCCATTTTTATACATTTCAGAACTCAGTTCGATAAATAGTACCAATGCTCTGTATTCATACGTCACAAAATCTGAGCTTCATATGGCGAATTCATTTTTCAGTAACTAGAAACTAGATAGCATTAGATTGACTCACATAAGAGACCTAACAGCTTTTTCAAGGCTTCCCTGGGGAACATTTGAAGAATTCTTTTCATCCAAGTAGATTTGCAGTAACCCAACTGTAGTGTAGAACAATCCCAGCAAAGGCGGGACCTAAATGACACCATTGAGCATTCCAACATATAATGAAACAACCATCGGAAAATTACAAGGAAAAAAGAAAAACTCCAGTTTACAAATTACCCTTACCCATTTATTGGTGTGGAGAGGACCGATGTTTATTGCTCCATTTTGGTAAACCACAAGGTCGACCCTTGAATGAAGGCCATCAATGAGGGGACCTAAAATGAAACCACATCCAAAAAGCGAGAGAGAGATGGAAGGCCATGAGCTTTTTAGACTTCTCTTGCGCTGTTTTCTTACACTGCAACAATTTATAGAAGGGGGATGTTTGAAATTAACATTTAGAGGAGGTTTAGGAAGCAGATGAGAGGAGCTTACAGCGATGAGGTTGGGCATGGTTTACTATCCCCTCAAGTTTTGCGACCGCTATATTTTCTTCATTTTCAGATTGAGCTAAAGTTAAATCTCAACCACATAAGCAATTGTGTTTTTGGGTAAACTACTAGTTGGTCACCCAACTTTTAGGATGCTTTTATTTTGGTCACCCAAAATGAAATCCTTGCAATTTCATCATTCAACTTTTATGACGCGTTCATTTTAGTCACACAACTGTTAAACTTCTAATGGCAGTTATCTAGTACATGGCACATCATGTTCACATTTTTATTTTGGTCTCCCAACTTCTAGGTTGCTTTCATTTTGGTCACCTAAAAATTTTTTTTTTTAAATATTGATCGGGGTAAAAAACATTAATGATTAAAGTGAAAAAGCAGTAGAAACTAAAATAATGCTTTAGAAATGGTCAAATTATACTTGTTTATCCCCTTGCCAAAAGTTTTATTTTTTTTTCAATATTGAAATTTTAAATTTCAAAACATCAAAGTCAATTAAATAAGTTATTGAATTTTTTAATAATTGTACATGAAACCTAAATTTCTTTTAATTATATGATCTCAAGTCTTTCATACTAAGCTAATAGCAAAGAAAAATCCTTACAACTAATTAAAATTTATCTTCCATGCCAAACAAAATCTAGTATTTATTCATCACTTCTTTACTCAAATGAAGAATAATCAATTAATTTAATTAATTGGAATAATTTTCTTCGCTTTTAGCTTAGAAGAGAAGATCCACGATTATATAATAAAATGAAATTTAAGTTTCACAAAGAATTTGTAACACACCTAACCCGTATCTGTCGCCAAATTAGTATTACGAGACATTACTGAACAAAACACAACCATTACAAAATCAAAACATATACATTGTATATAAATATTTAAATTTAATAAACTTAATCTAATATTAAATATGACATATTATGAGCTTAACTTTATATCATTTGAAACAAAATAAATACATTATAATCCAAATAATCCATAAGGAAATAAGCCATTTTTGTATGGCTATTAAAATTCATATACAATATATCAAAGTACGACCATTAAAACATTTATCTAGTCTGTACATGTCATAGTTAAAAATTTAAACAGCCTAATACCAAGACAGTAAATAGAGTGGTGATCTTGCTGATGATCCCCGAGCTTGAAGCTTGATCTTTAAATCCATAAAATAGAAAGACATAAGGAAACAAAGTAAGTTTTTATAACTTAAAAAGTCTATAGCATGACGAAAATATATAAATAATTATAAAATTTCCTGGTACACTTAGTGGATTTGCAAACACATGTTAACAAATACCTAGACAGATGCATACATAATTATCCACATTTAAAACCAAATGTATATACACTTTAACATAAATAGCTGATTTCAAATATACATATTTGTCCCATGCATACATCCGAATGCACATATGTACTTAACATGTGCATATATACCAAACACATTTCGAATCCGTTTGTATACATATGTACTCATTAAAAATATACCCAAACGCATAGCTAATACATATAATCGAATATATATATCTACTTATTCTTCGTATACTTATAGATGAATACATTTATATTTAACTCTCAATTTCATACATAGATAATTATCAAACACATTGGCTCAATGTATGTATATTTAACAACCGCATATCACCATATGCATTTGTAAATTTAACAATTGCATATACCTAATGTATACTCACCAAACATGTAAAAACTGAATAATTATGTTTCATCAATTTCCTATAATTAAAATCATAGACATATCAAGTGCATGTACGCACATAATCTAACAGATTCACCAGCACTTAGCCTGCTAAGTTTAAAACATGATTCAATACACCGGTTTAGGCCTGCTAGACTTATAGTTCGAATTTATTTCACCGGCATTAAGCCTGCTAGACGTAAAGTCTGAATGGTTTCACTGGCAACAAGCCTGCTAGGTACTGAGCCTAAACACTCAATTCACATAAGATATAATTCATTTTCGAGCTATATATGCATACAAAATCCCTGCATAAAGATTCAGCTTAAAATTCATAACTCTATTCTTTGATACACACTGATATATAATAAGCTCGATCATCAATTCCAACATACTAATTCAATGATTCAACCGAATACATATATATAACTTTATACTATAGATTTCTAATATTACTATCATAATATTCAGCTTATATTATACTTAAATAATATACATTTAACACTCGAACATATTAAAATAAACTAAGCTAACAATTTCATACGTTTGATTTAATGCAAATCTTATACATGTCGAAACTATTTTTTTGAAAAACAAAAAATTTAGGTTGTCGACTTTAAAAAATGAAAATTGGGAGTCGCCACCAATCTTTTATTAAGGTGTGATTGGATCACCTAAAAAAGCGGCTTTGGTCTACGAGCTTTTTAGAAAAACGGATCCGGGAGTCAGTTACGTTCGAGGAAGGATTAGCACCCTCGTAACGCCCAAAAATTGGTACCTAGTTAATTAATTAATGTCTTAATGTCGAAATTTTGAAAAATATAATCCTTAGCAAAAACTCTTAAACGTTACGTATTAAGACCCTTGTCATTTCAGAGAAAGAAAATGCCACACCCAATGCATTAGGGCACGACATTCTAATTTCCTCAAAAATGAATTAGGCCAGAATACTTGTGTAATAAAAATTTAAAATAATATCCATTTATTCAAGATTTAAGAAATCGCAGCCCAATACGTTAGGGCACAATTCCTCCAAAATCCCAAACTCGGAATATTTCCTTTATTATATTTTAGAAAAAATCTTCATTTCGAGAAATCAATGCATCACATCCAATACGTTAGGACACAACGTGTTGAATTCCCAATAATGAGTTCTTATTTTTTTGATTAAAGAGAAATGCTCGATTGTTAGATTTAACGAAGAAAATCGGAACCCAATACGTTAGGGCTCAATTTCCTTGAAAATCCTAAATACAAGCATTATGTCAATTTTGAAAATTTTGAAATCGAGTGAAAAATGATGTGATGCTACATTAAATATACAATGCAATAATAAATATTACGATGGCATAGAAATAATATGAATAAATGAATAAACAAAATCGATAACAATAATCCATGACATGCAAAATATTAAATGTAAACTCAATTATATAACGAAAGGAGGAAAGCCAACCAAATAAATGAAGAAAAGAATATATATAATATGAACATAGAAATTATGAAGATTAAAATATACATATGATTTACAAATAAATTTTTGGGTTATGGAACGTATATATATATGCAATACATAATATTTATGAATATAAAGAAAATAGATAAACATATATAGATTATAAAATAGGTATTTAAAATATATATATTTGAGCCCTTTTTTAAAAAGAATAAATATCCATATGGATATAAACAAAACATTAGTTAAAAATATATATACATATGTACATATAAAAATAATTATAATAATAATTACATTATAGAAAATATACATATATATAGGAAGATAAATGGATACATAAAAGTATATATATATATAAATATTAAATAATAATTACAATATTAAAAATAAATATACGTACATATAAAAATATTTGTTTTAAAATAAATAAATAAATAAAAACAACAAATATATATATATAAATAAAAACTAATTAAAAAAATAAAAGAAATAATTACATTATGAAAGTTAATTAATTTTAAAAAAAAAAGAAAAAAAACTAAATTGAACTGAATATGAAAAATCTGGGAGAAAATCTGCAAATAAATAAAACCCAAAGTGAACACGCGAATTACATAGAGGGGCTGGAAGGGAAATTTTCTCCTCTTCTCTAAAACGGCGTCGTTCCAGCGGGGCTAAATTGAAATTGAAAGCAAATTAAAAGGCTAATTCTAAAAAGATAAAAAAAAACTAATTGTAAAACATTAAAAAGGTGCGAATAACTCATAGGGCTCGAATGGGAAAATATCTCCATCCTTTGAAACGCGTCACTTTATTAGGGCTAAATAAAATAAATAAATAAAATTCGCAGCGGTATCACATTCTCTCTTTTTTAAAATCGTAAATAAGTAAAAAATAATCGAAAAAGAAAAAAAAAAAGAAAACAGCTCCTTTACAATAAAGTGAGAGGCATCTATTTATAGTTGAGCCTCCCCAAATCCAACGGTACAGATCAATTACATCAACGGCTAAGATTAAAGGGTATCTACAAATTAAATCTCTAAGATTACAAAATTATATCTTCTAAGATTACATATCATATCTAAGATTGCATATATCATATCTAAGATTGCATATCCTCGAAGATTATGTTTCCATATGTGAGCCCAAGCTAAAATTGGGTATTACAATACATATATACATACACATTCGACTTTATATGTACATATATAATTACAAACCTAACTTCGACACAAGAAATTATACATGACGTATATATATACATATTCAATTTATAATATACATAAATAAATTCATACTTAATTTCAAAACAAGATCTTATATATATAATTCTATACTTATTTTCAAACAAGAACTTGTACCTTTATACATTATACACATACATATTTGAAATTAACACACATATATATAAATATAATTGCATACTTATACTCAATATAAGTATTTTTTCATATATATACATACTTATTCAATCCAACTTATACAAATATTTGATACACACATATATATATCTTTATATATCTATTCGAACATCATGTAAACATATATAACAAACAACATTAACTAAATTGAAACTTTATTCACACATATACATACCTATGTTCAATACATCACTTACCCATATAGTTCCATACCTAAATTATTTACAAGGACATTCATGTATATATATTTGTATATTCATACTCATTCGAACCTAACACATACATATATATAATTTTCTTACTTTCCATTCGATTTATATACTTTTAATTTTAACTCAACATAAATACAATTGATATTCATACATATAAATTGATTTAATAAAATTAAATAGCTAATAGACTTACTTCGGATAGTGAAAAATTGAAACCGAACAATTAGTCGACAACTGGCTTTTCCCCGATCTAACTCCGATTTCTTTGGTTCTTGATCTAGACATATTCAAAATGAGCTAGTTTAAATATTATTACATTCAATTTAGTCCAAAAGCACATAAATGGGCAATTTACCATTTTGCCCCTGACATTTACACTTTTTCAATTTAATCCCTATTGCATAAAACACAAAATACGCAAAATTTACCCACACTATACAAGGGCCGAATATCCCTAGTACTCATACAAGTCCACACATTTCATTTATTTCACATTTTAGTCCCCAAAAATTTAATTTCACAATTTAACTCTAATTACTCAATTTCACCAAAAATTCAAAGACAAAACATGTTAACCTTTCACATATCTTCCATATTTCACCATTAACTAACAAAAAGCTCAAGCATTCATCAATGACATATCTCAAAATCACCATCAATTTTTAAAATTAAAGCATGGGTTTGATAGAACACGAAGCAACGATCACAAAAATGTAAAAATCATCAAAAACCGAAATCAAACCATTACTTAATTTTGCTAAGGAAATGCCGAACATTCTAAAGCCATGGATGAGTTCTTCTCTTCCACTTTCAGCTTTCAAAGATGAACAAAATCATCTTTTTTTTCATCTTATTTTAACTAATATGTAATATATTTACTAAATGACTAATTTAACCTTAATTAATTTAATTTATATAACATATATATTAAGGTCACTTATGTAATATGCCACCCACTAACTATTAAATGGCCTAATTTCCATTTAAAACCCTCATTTTTAAAAGACATCTACAATTGGGTGCTTTTAAATTTAATCCCCTAAATTTTTATTTTACGCGATTAAGCCCTTTTATCAAATTGAACACTCAAACGATCAAATTTTCATACGAAATTTTCACACATAGCAATTCACTTATTGCAAATGTCAAAAATAATTTTTAAATATTTTTCTGGCTTGGATTTGTGGTCCCGAAACTACTTTTTCTGATTAGGGTCAAAATCAGGCTGTTACAGAATTATTAAATATGAGTTATCAAGTTGATTTCATTAATAATAATATGGAAACATAAAATAAAATTTTAAATTAATTCAATTAATTTCAATATTACAGTAAGAAATCGGTTAACATTATCAATGGATAAAAAAATTTAACATTTTTATTTAATTGATTTTGATGGTTTAAAATATAAAATTTCAATATTGAAATTTTTTTTAGAATTTTCGACAATATGATAAACAAGTACAAATTGACAATTTTTTAATGCATTATTTTAGTTTCTATCACTTTTTACTTTAATACTTATTTTTTTACCCCAATCAATACTTTCAAAAAAGGATTTTTATTTAATGAAAGCGGCCTAGAAGTTGGGTGACCAAAATGAAAGTGTGAACAAGATGTGGCGTGTACAGTTAAACACGGTTAGAGATTTAATGGTTGGGTGATTAAAATGAAAGCACTCTAAAAGTTGAGTGATGAAATTGCAAAGATTTCATTTTGATAGATCAAAATGAAAGAACCCTAAAACTTGAATGACCAATTAAGCAGTTTACCCTTATTATTATTTTTTAATTCGGTATTTTTTATATATAATCGATTAAGCTCTAATAATAATAACCCATGCATCGATGGGCCTAAAGAAGCCAGGGAAATGAGGAGTCTATTGAAGTAAGAATGCATTTTTTAAACATAAACACTTCCTTATTTACTGAATACCAATAAAACACAGGTAAGAGATTGAAATTTCAATTTAGAAAAATTAAGTGGTGAAAGAATAAATATTGAGAAAATAAGTACAGAAAAATTAAGTATTGAGTTTATATTATGAAATATGTTTGGTATTTTATATAAAATATTTAGCAGTTTTCATTTTTGGTGTGTCCAAAAAATTAAGTTGTTGGAAATATTGATTTTTCAACACTTTATCAAATAAGACCTAAGTTTTAGCTTAGTTGGCATCGATATTATTTCTAGGGTAGAAAGATGTAGGTTTGAATGCATTGGAACGCATTTATCTTCTTATTTAATGGTGGGAGGGGATATGGGTAATCTTAAACTTTGTAAAAAAAAAAAAACTAAGATTTAAACTAGAATCCTCCCTTAATGCTTGAGCTAAAGCCTCAAAAGTGTTTTTTTTATGGGTTAATATACTATTTGATATATATATATTTAAATTTAATGTACAATTTGGTATATGGGTTTGACTTTAATGTTTAGTTTGATGCATGAGTTTTTTCAAATTGATATTTGAGTTTTTTTTGTCTCATATATGTACTTAAGTTTGACTTTAATGTTCAATTTGGTACCTAGTTTTTCTTTTGCATCAATTAAATATTTATGTTTTTTACTAGTACACATGTTAAATATTTATTGTGCCACATGATATTTAGTTTGGGTATTGAAGCCAAACTTAGGTACTGAATTGGGACAAAATAAAACTTTGATACTAAATTAAATATTGAAACCAAATATAAGTATCAAACGGTATATTAACCCTTAGTAATTGAAAATGTGGGGATAGTGGCTTGCTGTATATAAGATTACAGTATCTCAAATTGGGTTGGGGAAAATAGTTCAAATTGGTCTATTGATTTGGGTTATTGAATTTGGATTAAGTTTGTAATTTGGGTTGAATTTAATATAAATTTTAACAATCGATACACAAAATCCTCTCATCAAGTAAGTTTGAATAAGAGGTTTGGATTATGAATGGTATCCCTTATCTCCTTCATTCAAAACTGTCAGCTTTAGTCTTACCCAATCTTCAAAAGCAACATCACTCTTCTCTCTGATGACTTCAATTCAACATTAAAGTAATTGAGACAAATATCTTCTTAATCTTCAGTCCTTAACAAGTGTTAAAAGAAAGTTAAGAACTTGGATTGATCAAAGGTAATGGGTGATGAACGATAATTCAGAAATTCATATTTAACCATGGACCAATACAAGCTGGATGGATTATGGCACCCAATAAAACAATAACAGCCACTTGTGTAGAACTGTGCATATTAGAAATGTGGGAGATATTGGAGAACAGACAAGAGAGTAAAATTTATGGATGGCGTGACCACTTTGTATCGGAGATATGGCAATGCCACTACCATTTCTCTCCACCCATTCGCTGCCTCCTCCGTACTTTTCCCTCTTTTAGCTAAATATGTTTCTAACTTTTTCTTTTGCAAAAACCAACCTTCACTAACAAACTACTACTATTGTTAAATTTGGAGTCAACGGCGAATTACGTTAACCTTTTTTTTTTATACATATAATGAAAATGTTGGGATCGACCCGATTAAGCAACAAGTAAAAAAAATAACGGAATAAATTGAGAAATTGAACATTCAAATTTAACGTGAAAAAACCCCTCCAAAGAGGATAAAAAAAACTACGGCAAAGATAATTTTATTATAATGGCAAAAGAACGAAGAGTACAAAAGATGGAGATAAAAACTAAACCCAGAAAACAAAGAACCCTCAAAACGTAGACACAAAATTCTCCAAATGTGTTATGAGTTCTAATCTCTAATGGGTGTATATTTCTAAGGTTGTAAAAGAGCCTATTTATAGGCTAAATTAGTAAGTCAAATAAACTATGATAATAAATGCTAAATATATTATACTAATAAATACTAAATCTTCTAGAAAGAAAATATATTTTTGTTTAACTTGACTTGCAAGCAATCTCTTAGAATTTGGGTCACACAACTCTAACAATCTCCACCTTGACACGAATTCTTTCAACGCCATCTTTGCCAAAGCCCGCCATGGGCCTATCTTGAACTATGCAGGGAATTAACTGAGTAGAATCTGTGCTTAGAAGCTGGAAGACTTCTAGCCTTCGACTTGTGCACTGCCAAATCAAAACTAACCCGAGTTTGATTTTCACAAACACAATGCCTTAACTTTTCAAAACCTGCACCCAAAAGAGAACCTCTCTTCAACAAAATGGGCATACATTTTTCCCTTCTATGACCAAGTTGCCTCTGCTCCAAACGAGTTGACTTTGACTCCATAACGGATGAGGGACATCTGATTTCACCGATCACTGTAGAACCTTCTAGAATATAAAGACTGCCGATTCTTTTACCTTTTAACAAAACGAGAGCTCCACAAAATACTTTAATGTCGCTCGACTCGATGTTGATTCTGCATCCTTTCAAGTCTAAAATACTCAAGGAGATGAGGTTCTTTCGTAAATCAGGTACATACCTGACATCTGAAAGTGTCCTAATCGTCCCATCATGTATTCTAATTTTAACAGTACCAATCCCAATTGCCTTACTAGATGAATGATTTCCTATGCGCACAACTCCACCTTCAACTGAACTGTATATGGAGAACCATTCTCTATTGGGACACATGTGGAAAGAACATCTCGAATCTAGGATCCACTCAAATATAAGCTTGGAGTTATCGCTTGTTGACACTAACAAGAAATAATCACCGCCTTCATCGACCAAATTAGCACCAACTACATCTTCCTCGTTACTCTCAGCAGCTCTTTTATTTCATAGTTTATAACAATCTGCTTTGACATGACCTAACTTTTTACATTTGGACACCTTTTGTCTCATTTCTTTAATCCTACCAAAATGGAAGCTTGCCTATCTGCCTTGCTATCCAAATCAAACTCATTGTCGAGTTTGTCTTTACTCAAAAAATGACCCGTCACATTTTCGAACGAGAGTTTGTCTCTATCATAAATCAGGGTCTCCCTGAAAGACTTGTATGAAGGGGTTAAAGAGCACAATAATAGCATAGCTTGATTTCATCATCAATATGAACCTCAACGTTCTTTAAATCATTTAAAAGAGTAATGAATTGACTGATGTGCTCTCTAAGAAGCTCACTTTCGTTCATGCGAAACGTAAATAGATGTTGTTTCAACACTAAACAGTTAGCTAGAGACTTAGTCGCATAAAGAGTTTCTAACATTTTCCACAATGCAGATGAGGTCTTCTCCATCAATACCTCCTGCAATACCGTATTCGCGAGGCACAACTGGATTGCAGACAAGGCCTTTTCATCAAGCTCTTCGCATTCTGTTTGATTTAGATTCTCAGGCTTTTTCCCGGTAGCAACCTTTTTCAAACCGGTTTGAACTAGAATTGCCATCATCCTAACTTACCACAGATTGAAATTTGTCTCACCGTCGAACTTTTTAATTTCAAACCTTATTGCTACCATCTCTGAATGGGTTGATCTATGAAAATTGAACTAGCTCTGATACCATTTGTTGGGATCAATCCAATTAAGTAACAAGTAAAAAAATAGTGGAATAAACTGAGAAATTGAACACACAAATTTAACATGAAAAACCCCTCCAAAGAGGATAAAAAAACCACGGGCAAAGATAATTTTATTATAATGACAAAGGAATGAAGAGTACAAAAGATGGAGATAAAAACTAAATCCCGAAAACATAGAACCCTCAAAACGTGAACACAAAATTCTCCAAATGTGTTATGAGTTCTAATCTCTAATGGGTGTGTATATTTCTAAGGTTGTAAAAGAGCATATTTATAGGCTAAATTAGTAAGTCAAATAAACCATGCTAATAAATGCTTAATATATTATACTAATAAATACTAAATCTTCTAGAAAGAAAATATATTTTTGTTTAACTTGACTTGCAGGCAATTTCTTAAAATTTAGGTCACACGACTCTAACATAAAATAACAATTCAAAAATAGAAAAAGAGTAGGATAATCTCATACAATTTCTTCTTTCAAAGCATCATGGTGATGGTCTTCTCCCTATAAACAATAATGGTCTAGCAATTTTGATTTGACCAGCAATTTTGATTTGACCCTATATATCTCCTCCCTAGTCCATAAAGTTTGACAATAATGTTCTTCTTCCTATATATATCATGTGGAAAACGGTTCTTCACCATAAAACTAGACCCCCTTCCATCTTTCGATTGATGGGCTACACGTGGATTATGTTTTTGGATGTGGACATACATTCTTGGACACCCTACCCAACCTCTAGGTAGCTATATTTTGCACATCTGTTGGCCCATTTTAATTAGGTTAAAGATTTAAGTTTGTTTAGCTGTTCTCCTTTGTAAAAAGAACGTATGTCATATAATAAAGATGCCAAAATGTATAAGATTATTTAGTGGAATATTCTGTAGCATAGCACAAACATAATAAGACTAACCTGCCTCAAAGCATCCTTGAATTATTTTATTTATATAATGAAAAAACTTATGTTGATTTAACAGTCAGTGTCTACAGACTGCAGTCCAAGATTCATTCCACATGCAAACATTCGGAAAGATTTTATACTCCCTATGGCTTTATGATGTCTGCATTAATTGTCTTCATCTTCTCCTTGTGTGTTTTCTCGCTATTTGTCATCATTTGCAAAGCTTTTTCACTTACTATCATATCATTTTAATGTATATTAAAAACTTATTCCAATTGGCAGTCACTGTGAATCTTGGGTTGGGGGGCCATATAATGAATGAACCCTTTTGACCGTCTAGCTACCTTTTCTGGTTGCCGACTAGAGTCGTTAGACAATAATAAGACACAACAGCTGGGTTCTAATATATTATGTTATAAAACTCATCCTTATTTAGGAGCTTTGCTGTCGGTTCCCTCCGTGTGTGTGTTTCTTTTATTTCAGTTTTGATGTTAGGTTTTTGGATTAACAGATACAAAACAAGTTTTGTGTTGGTTTTTATTTTTTATTTTTTTCTACGTCATCAGTCGTTGAACATCTCTCATATTATTCGAATTCGAAGTGAATGTATTGATTACATGTACTTTAAATGGCTTTTCTTCATTTTGAAAAATATTAAATGAGTTTCAGTGTTGGTATCTGACTACAAAGATCACCCACCTCAAACTCAATTATTATGCAGCAATTTCAGATTATTCAAAGCTGGAAAATCAAAGTTGATAACATTCTCTGATGATTTCAGGACGGCAATTATATCAGAAAAATAAAAGAAAAGGGCAGTTGAGAAGCAGGTAGTTCCTATCGAAAACAATCAATGTGTGGGCAAAACTTATATTGCCAAGGGTTTTGAATAAGCCAAGCATGCAAGCTCATATGATCAATTTCATATTTGCCTAATCATACACAATGCCTACATTGTCTTTCCAAAATAATTAATCCATGGTAAAAGTATTACCAAGTAGTTTAAATTAGGAGGCAAAATGGATAAATTAATTTTTGTAAATTTATTTTTTTGTTAAAAATTTCATTCATTTCTATTATTAAGAACGGGCGTGACTAATGAAATAATCAAACAGTCATATATGATGTACCACGTGCACCTCATGTTGACGTACAATGACTAATTTTAACAATAAAAATAAATAAAAATTTTTACATAAGAATCAATTTGCGCTAATTTATCCTTTTTTAATAGATGAAACAAAATACGATCGACTCTTAATACAATGCCCTCCGTAATACTTTTACCTTAATCCCATATTTTTAATCATTTGCCTCTAGATTTTCTAATGATAATTTTGGGGAAAAGCTAACTAAACATGTTTTCTTTTAAAATTTTTATATCCGTTTTATTGTTTATACTCAAAATTTATAACTGTTTCTTTCAATAATATAGTAATTTAAATTCAAATATATATTTCTTTTTTGAGACTATAATATATCTTATTACTACACCTAATACATGTTACTTACTTTCCTTTTGTAGTGTCAAAACTACTGAAGTTGTCTTAAAAACCATATACAAGAAGATATTAGTCAAAAGGACAATAACTAATTCTCGCTGTGAACCAGGAAAATCGTTATAATGGTACAATTGTACTTTTGTCAAAACTCAGAATTATAAAATCTTATGGTAATCATAACTTAAGTACTTGTCATACACCAAAAGAAATGTACCGATAGGATAAGATGTAAGATTCAAGAAAAATTCCCAAATTAAGATTCCTTTTATCAAACTAAATTAATAAGCTTTAAAACTTAATAGATATTATTCTATGTCGACTGTGTCAACATCGGTGTTATAAATGCTAAGAATCGATGAATAGTCATAGTTATTAATATTTATAGTTTTTTCGTTAGTTAAGTTTGATCATTAAATTAAATCACTTTAATAGAAATGTTGATTAAAATATTGAATTTTTAACAATATTAGCGTGACAATTGTATGGTAATTTATGTGTATTTCATGATGACATGTCATGTCAATAAATAATTAAAAAATATTTTAAATTAAAATATATATAAGTTCATAGAAAATAAAAAGAGCATGAATTACACGTGGAATGACATGCAAACTACCATGTTCAAAAATTTAATGTTTTAGATAGTATTTCAATTAAAAAATAATTAAATTATTTTTGAAAGATTAATATTACGACTCTTAGGTCAAATTTAGTTAATAATAATAATAATAATAATCGAATTCAACCTTAGCTAAAAATAAAACAATTGCATTAAATTTCGTTATAGCACGAGTGAGGAACCATGGGCTTCAAAGTTAACATCAAAAATTACATCACTCTGCGGTGTTGCAACGCTTTAATAATTCAGGATGTGTTTTTCTTTTCATTCCATTTGGTGAAAACTTACCAATCAGAGTTATGTGAGTTATTGTTCTCTTCACGCCACGTGGGGAATGAGGAAGATCGTTGTGCCCACCACTTTTTGCCCCCCTAGCAATATATAAGAGAGAATCAGCATAGCATGCATGGGATGGCATGAGTTTTGTTTCAGTCGTTTGTCTGGTCTTCGAGCTGGCCGGCCTTGTTGTTTAAGTGAGAGCGACCGCAATTTATGGAGAACAATATGACAACAACATCGACAGTTGTTTTTCTAGATTTAAGAAATTAAGGGAAAAAAGAAAACAAGGCTAAATAGTATGATGGTATTTAAAAAAGAAAATG
Organism: Gossypium raimondii; assembly: GCF_025698545.1. Taxonomy (NCBI): domain Eukaryota; kingdom Viridiplantae; phylum Streptophyta; class Magnoliopsida; order Malvales; family Malvaceae; genus Gossypium; species Gossypium raimondii. Next base: position 33,619,076 of record NC_068571.1, on the reverse strand, counting down.
TTGCAGATGTAATAAAGTTTTTCTTTTTTATTCCTGTTCACACACGTTTTGAATAAAATTACTCTTCCAATAGTTTTAGTTTCAACGATGAAAGTGACTTGAAATGTGAAAGTTGACTCTTCTTGGGGTGACGTGGGTCAATAATATTTAGATGTCAAATTTTATTTATTCAGGGTTGTTGGCTCATATTCACAAAATGGATGGTTTTGAGGTGGATAGCAATGGATTTGTGTTAGGGGAATGCGCACAGGCTGTTACTGGAATGAGGTAAAGACAGGAATCCTTGCTTTCAACCATGCCGCTGGGCTTGGCTTCTCCAAAATTGTTGTTGATGGTGTGATTGAATTGGATTAAATTAAAGGAAAGGAAACGAGAGTTAGTATTCACACACATAGTATGGATATATTCACCTACCTTCTAGAGATTTAAACCCGAATAATTCTACGAGTGAATAGCACTCAATTCACTCATAATATATATGAAATAAGTTTATATTAAAAGTATATTTATGAAAATTTTATACATAAAAATTTTAATGTCTTAAGTACAATTCTTACATCTTATTTTAGGTTTGAATTGATTTTTATAGATTTTATGTAAAATATAAAACAATATTTTTTATTAATCTTAATAATAAATTTTCCTTTTATTAAGTTTTAACATATATTTTGTTTTATGTTTATTCTATTCTATTTTTATTCTTTACAGGGCATAAACATATTGTATAAAATAATATCATGTCCAACTTAGGTCTGGATTGTTTAAGACAAGACCCAACATGCTCTGTAATCGAATCTCTTTGTTCTAAGGATCGTGGGTCAATTTACCTCGCAAAATATTTTTAAAAATGTATTTTAATTTATAAAATTAATAAATTGACTCTAAAAATATTATAAAAAATATTTTATAAAAAAATAAATTAATCTTTCTCTACTCACTAGAAACCAAAAAAATCTTAAGTTTAAATTATTTTAGGTTTGTTGAATGAAAAAAAAAGGATAAATTACACCAACAGTCACTCAACTTTGGAGTACCTAACAAAACAGTCACTTAAGTTTCATTTCAGTCACTCAACTTTCGAAAAGTTACAAAACAGACACTAACGTTATAAAAAAGTGACAAAATAGTCACTGATTAACAATTTATGTTACGGTGTTAACGGGACTGCTGACGTGGCAAGTTAACCAGCTGATGTGGCAAGTTAATTTGCCACGTTGGTGAAGCAGCTGATGGGTCTTGGTTTGGGGCAGGTTTAGGGAAAAAAATTGAAGGGTTATGGGGCTTAAGGGTAAAAAATTATAAATAGGTTAGGATTAAGGGGATTTGGGGGAAAAATTGATTTGGGGAATTTTGATTGTGATTTGGGTTGGTTTAGGGTTGAAACTGATTTAGGAATTGGTTAAGAAGGGTTTAAGGTTAGAAATTGATTCAATAATTGATTAACAGGGTATAAGGGTTTAGGGTACGATTGGTCTTTTTTGTTTGGGGAGAAAAGAAGACGAAACCAAAAACCAAAAACCATTCAGTTTTTTGATTCTCAACGACAATGGGCAATAGAAGAGAAGCTACCAATGTTGTTACATCCACTTTAACGAGTAAGTTGTTGCATTTAGTTTTTTATTTTTTGGATTTCAATGTTGTTATTTTGATTTAGGGTTATTTAGGGTTATTTTGATTTCGATTTCGATTCTGATTTATTTCGATTTCAATTTAGATTTTGATTTCAATTTTGAAACACTCACTGGTTCTGATTTTGATTTCAATTTCGATTTTGATTTCGATTTCGATTTCGATTTAGATTTTGGTTTTATTTGTTATTAATGTGCATGACAGATTAGGGTCTGGTTATTAAAGTGAATGACATATAATGTGTATTGTATGCCATGTGCATGATGTTTATTGTTTGTATCTGCCATTGTATGAATGCCATTATCAAACTGATGTTTATTGTTTATATCTGCCATTGTTTGTATCCAAGCTGCTATATTGTATGTGGCAATATCAAAATTTTTTATTTACCTTCTATATTGTACTAGTTATTATCTGTTATTGTCTATTATTGTCTGCCATGTGCATGACAAAAATGGTTGTGTTTGTATTAAATTACTTTTGTATTGGTTGTTGTCTGCCATGTGCATGACAGAAATGGTTTGTGTTTGTATTAAATAGTATTGGTTATTGTCTGACAGAAATGGTTAAAGTGTTTGCCTATGTTGTCTGCCTTTATTGATGAGTAATTTGTTTGGTAGGTTTAATTTATGACAATTTTAATGAGAATGAAGAAGAAATGTCTGGTAGTGATGCATCTGAAAATGATGTGTCTAATAGGATAATAGTTAATTTAGATGGTTTAAACATGGATGGTATAGAAATAAGTGAATTGTGTGATAGTGATGATTTTGGGAGGTTAGATAGTGCACATGAATCTGACTCAGATGGCCAAAATTGGCCGGAGTTCAACCTAAAGAATGACATGAGTAATCTTAGACTTAAGGTTGGAATGTTATTTAAGTCTAAAGACAGTCTAAAAGAAGCTGCCAAACAGTATGGTAGGTTGAATAGTTATTTTATTAAGTTTCCCAAAAATGATTTTAAAAGGTTAAAGGGAGTTTGCAATGAAAAATGTTATTCGTTCATATCGGTCTCTAGACTAAACCCTAATGACCCTACTGACCAGACTTGGCAAATTAAGAGTTCAAACCCTAACCATACTTGTTTTAAAGTCTATAAAAATAAGAATGTAACCTCAGCTTAGATAGGTGAACATTATAAAAAAAATTCATTGCTGATCCTGATTATTCTCTGAAATCATTACAACAAGATGTCAAAAGAGATTTGTGTTGCATAATCTCACTAACCAAATGTAGGAGGGCTAAACTTAGGGCATTTGAATTAATTGAAGGAGCTCATAAGGCTCAATATGAGAAGATTTATGAGTATTTGTTGGAGGTTAGGACCCAAAATGAGGGAACAACAACAATCTATTATCTGGATAATAGGTTGTTTCAAAGGATGTATGTCTGTCTGTAAGCATGTAAAGATGGCTATTGGGCTAGTTGTAGGAGGATAGTAGGTTTAGATGGATGTTTCTTGAAGGGCTACTATGGTGGCTACTTGCTTGCAGCTATTGGGATAAATGCACATAATGGCATCTATCCTCTTGCATATGCTGCTGTCGAAAGTGAAAACCAAGCATCATGGTTTTGGTTCTTGGAGTTGCTTGCAATAGACTTGGAAATTGTGAGCTCGTACCAGATATCTTTCATGTCTGACAAACAAAAGGTAAAACTCCATTTATTTTTTTATGTTGTTTCTATTTAGGGTTTAGAGTTTGTCAAAGAATTAAAATGTATTTGTTCTGATTGCAGGGACTTTTAGAAGTAATATGTATGTTGTTTCCTAATGCAGAAACAAGACACTGTGTTAGACACCTACATGCCAATTTCAAGAAGGCTGGTTTCCAAAAAAAGGAATTGAAAGATTTGCTTTGGAAAGCTGTCAGAGCAAGCAGTACAAGGGATTTTGAGGATGCCATAGATGAACTAAAGAAAACCAATCAGCATGCTTATGATTGGTTGAAGGAAAATAACCCTACTCACTAGTCAATGTCTCACTTCTTAATTAGGAGCCATTCTGACATGTTGGTGAATAATCTTTCTGAATCCTTTAACAAGGTAAACCCCTATGTTTTATGATTTTTTACTAATTATTAGAAATTCACTAATCATTTATGTTGTTTATTGACATATGATACTGAAAGCAAGAGGGAAACCTATTCTGACCATGATGGAAACAATAAGGACCAAGATTATGTTACTTATTGTCAAGAAGAAAGAAGATGCTGAAAAATGGAAAGAAATGTTGTGTCCAAAGATCAAGAAAAAGCTAGATGTAAATATAAAAGATTCATTGAGGTAAAGTTACCATTTTTAATCTTTTTTATGCCTTTATTTTGACTTCATGTTGCTGGTCACATGCTATTTTAGTAAGTGTTTTTTAATATGCATGCAGTGAGTATTTTTTTAATAATATGCATGTAGTGACTTTTTTTTAGGTGTGTGTATCATTGTTGGTGAGGCTACTCACAATGTTGTTTTAGTAATTGGTTTTTAACCAAGCATGGTGACTATTTTTTAGGTGTGTTCCATCACATGCAGGTGGGGACAAGTATCAGGTTGAATGTGGTCCAGGCAGCCAGCATGTGGTGGACTTAGTTGAGAATTCCTGCTCGTGCAAGAATTGAGATCTCACTAACATCCCTTGCATGCATGCATTGGCTGTCATTCATTTAAAAGATGAGTTCCCAGATGCTTCTGTACAAACCTGGTACACCAAGCAAACCCAGCTTCAAATTTACTCCAACTTTATAAGGTTAGTAAGGGGTCCTAAATAATGGGCCTCTTTGTCAAACATGCTGCCAATACTGCCTCCTACACTAAGAAGGCCACCTGGCGAACCTACTAAGATGGTAAGGAAAGAACCTAATGAACCACAAACAACAGAAAGGTTGAGCAAGAGAGAGGTGGACATGAGATGCAGTAAATGCAAAAGAATAGGCCACAATAAGAGGAGTTGTAAAGGGGAAGTTGGCCAAAACATTCCAGTAATTTATTTTTCTTAAGTTAAGTTATAGTATACTTTTGTTTATGAATTTATGAATTTTTTTGACAGATTTCACTTGTTCCTGTAGGTCAAAAGACATAAAGTTGGTGTTCACAACCAAGTGGTTGCCCCAACTCAGCAACAGGCTACCCCAAATCAGCAAGAAAGTACCCCAACTCAACAGGCTGCCCTAGCTTAGTTACAAACTGCCCCAACTCAACGACAAGCTGCCCTAAGAGAAAAGCTCTCATTCAACAGAAAACCAACCACCATTAGATGGATGCCTCCAACTCAAGAACCATCCATAACAGACCATTGATGAACAGACCTTATTTTGTTAACTTTTTGAAATTGTGTAAATTTGTCTACTACTAATTTATTAACTTAGGTGGATAAATTTTTGTAAATTTGCCTATGATTTCTACTGTTGATAAACTTAGACATATAGTCACTACATTTTTTTGTAAATTTTCCTACAATTCACATCTGTTCAATTGTGTTGAATTGTAGGAAAATTTGGCAATATTTTTCTCCTCATTCCTTTTGTAAACAATTTGGCGTTTTGACCTTAATATATGAATGTTGATCCATGTAATTTGTGTTATCTCTTTTCTTCTAACATATGAGAATTGAAAAAATAAACATGTGAGAATTAAGAAATACAAATGTTTTTTTTTTCCATTTGTTCTCTTTTCTGATATTTGAGTATTGAGAAATATAAATGAAATGAAGATTAAATATTCTTTCTAACTATTGTAAGCAACAAAAATATTACAAAACAATTTGCAATCAACAACCACATATTATATCCCATTTCAAGTCTTTCAAGTTTGTAAACAACAACATGAGCTGGTTAGCCATGTATACCAGTAGCCATGTATAACAACATAAGCAACAATACACCAGCATCAATATTACAAAACATAAGCTGGTTTTCAATCCTAACAACAACAACATAAGCTGATTTTTAAGGTTTAAAAAAACAACAAAACGGTTACAAATACAAGCACTAAAAATCAGCTTTTTCTCTCCCTCCTCATTGCATCGTCTAATGTCCTCACTTTTTTCAAAAGACCCAACAACACAATTCGTGATCGAGGCGTCAATGGTGGATCAAACTAGTTGAAAAATTGACATGGTTTTCGAAATCCATTGCCAAATTTCTTACACCCAAAAAACCTCCTACCTGGGTTGTCATTGGACCAAGACGTGTTTAATTTGGTTGGGTTTCCACAATAGCACACCGAAATCACTTCAGGCATCTCCATTTACAAATATTTAATATTTTTATTTACCTTGAATAAATTAAGATTGACCGTATTTATGATCTTGAATTTCATGAATATTGATTATAAATATTTAATATTTTTATTTACAAATTGTTGTTGTTAGTGTGAATTTTGTGTTTGTGTTAATCGTGCATTTGACATATTACATTGATCTTGCAACACCAAAATATGTGGTTTTACTTTTGCAAAAACTAATAATCTTTTAATACAATGTCTAGAATTACCGTAATCCCTTCTCAACCCTTAAATACTAGTTATATGTTGGCTTCATGATAAACAATCATAAATGAATGTATTTTAGCTTCTCAATTCATCTTATATTTCATATAATTTTCCATAGTAATTATATTTACTAAGTTATTTTTTTATAAATGAAAAAATTAATAATGAAAATTTAAATACTTCAATTTTAGTATAGAAATTTATAAATATTGAATTTATATTATAAAATTGTTTAGTATACTAGTAAAACTTAAAACTACATATAATTGTATCATTTGATAATACTAAATCTTGAGTAAAATTTATTTATTTATTTTCCAAAAGATGAAATTTATTTTTGAGTAAAACATTTTTATATTAGGCTTTTTTAAAAAAAAAGCCAACAACAATGATCAATTTTTCATTTCTTGATTTGAAAATGAGATAAATATCAAAATTATACATGAACTATAGTTTAGTGGGCAATTGTATACATGAAATTTTGATTTGATTCAATTCTTGTAAATTATTAATGTAATTATTGATATAATATCATTCTATGTTTATATATTGCATGCATAAATAATTATATTTCTCTAATATACAAATAAATTGATGTATATATATTTTAAAATGTGTATGATTAAATCAAAATTAAAGTTTCAAGTATACATTTAAACCACAATTAGAGTTTCACGTGCATAATTGTACCAAATTAAAGTTCATATATGCAATTACACATTAAATCAAAGTTGATGTATTCCGCATGCATGTTTGATTGTGTAATATGAAGTTGAAGTTGTAGAAATAAATAAACATTCTTTGATTAGAATTACAACTATATTACTAGAATTAATTATTATAAATATTAAATTCAATAATTTAATCATTTTAAGATAAATTCAGATGATGTTTAAACCTAAAAATTCAAAAGTTGTATAAGTAAAAGGACGTTTATATATAGAAAGTTTGCACGTAGATGTATCATTAATGTACGGCGTTATTCTCCATAATGTGGTGTTGTTCAGAAGTTTTCATATGCTTTTCTCTTTTAAAAATTTGTAATTTTGTTGAAACTAGGAAATGATTTGAGTTGATGTTAAAATAGAAGTAGGTAATAATATTAAAGAAATAACCATCTACCATACATAATAAATTAAAGGATTAAAGGAGAATTAGGCCATTTTGACTAATTATTTTAACACAAGGAGGAGTAATATTAAAAGATAGTAATTGCGTTCAAACTGTACCCACTTGAGAAAAAAAAACACAAAGATGTTGATATTGAAAGAGATTAAGATTTGAACAACGGTCTATTAAAGACGCAATTAGTTGCGGTTGGTCCAAGTTAGGAGTAGAAAATCTTGGTTTTCGAACAATATGGGTATTGGCCGATGTAGTTAGTCAAACCGATGCGGATCTATTTATTAATACGCACATCCTTTGCTGCTTACAACCACAATCTCGGATAAGTAAATTATTATATCATTTTTATTTTCTGGTTTAAATGATGATATTCCATGCTCAAACTGTGCTTCCCCAATTTTGTGCTTTTTCTTTTAACAAGATGTTAGTTAAAATATGCTGTACTTTAACATTATTTTAAAATCATCGATCAAATATCAAGAGAAACAAAATTCTTCATATATTAATGTTTTATTTTATTTTACAATACGTATATATATCTACCAAAAGATGTATATATATATATTTATAGAAAGTCCACGTCTTCCTAAATTCGCGATACTCGCTCCATCTTTTATTATCATATTTATTTATTTAACATTTATATCACTGTCTTTCAATCTATCGTACTTGTATAAATGGTAGGCAGTTCCTTAGCCATGATAAAAGCTGAGAGTACTTCATTAAATTCTCCAGCCTTCCAATTGCTTTAAGTCTCGAAACAAAACAACAACAACAACAAAAGAGAAGAAAAAATGGTTGGGGTGCCGTCGCCGGCATGTTTGAGAGCCAAGAAAACCAGGGCAGTAGGGATTCCGGTGGTTGATCTTTCTCTTGATAGGTCCATCGTGTCGGAGCTGATTGTGAAGGCTTGTGAAGAGTATGGAATCTTTAAGGTTATGAACCATGGGGTTCATTGGGAGATAATATCCAGATTGGAAGGTGAAGGGGTTCAGTTTTTTGGCAAACCAGCTGGTGATAAGCAACGGGCGGGTCCGGCCAACCCTTTTGGTTATGGTGTCAAAAACATCGGACTCAATGGCGATAAGGGTGAACTTGAGTATCTTCTTCTCCACACAAATCCTTTCTCTATTGCTGAACGTTCCGAATCCATCTCCAATCAGCCTCAAAACTTCACGTATGCTCCCCATTTTTTTATTTCTTGTTTTTGCTATCCTCTCTTCTCTCTTTATTCATGAAAAAGAAAAAGTTGCCCATTTCACGTAATAGTTGGAAAAAGGTTTTAGGAAGGTTGAAGAATAATACATATAAATATGGATATAAAACCATAACCGATGGAGTCAGAGTCAGAGGCTAGGGGGAAAGCGTCTGGTTTCTGTTTCTTGACACCAGCGTTAAAGAATGCTTTACCCCATGCCCTATGGCTTGAGGAGTTTTTCATAAGGCTTTTTTCTAGTTTGTATGTGAGTAAATACTATAGCAATGTGGCCCATTTGGTATACTTTTTAGAAATGAGATAGCTTTGAATTACACAGCAATTGGCAGGTATACAAGGGGAATTTAATTTTTGCAGAGTGTTTACAATTAATGCTTGGTTTGGTATCCTAGAAAGGGACATCTTCCTTTTATGATAAGAAGGAAAAAAGTTTAACCTCGGGTTTTGTGAAATGTCAAGGTTTTCTTTCAATTCACAGTGGTTGGGGTAATTTTAAAATTTATGGATAGCTATGGATTTTTAAAACTTTGAGCTCATTCTCATAAATATTTTAAAAATTATATATATTTTTATTATAATTAGGTTGTGTTTAATTTAATGAGTTTCTTTCTCTATATTTTTGTTCATAAAAAATTGAGAAATTATTTTATGAATTCTTCTCACCATATTATCTATTGTTTATTTTTAATTATTTAATGATATTTCAGTAATTTTTTTCATGTCATTGATATATAATTTTAGTATTGAACCCTGAATCTTAAACTCAAATCTGAACCTTGAACCTCGAACTCTAAACTCGAAACCTGAACATCAAACCTTGAATTCAAGGTTCCGAGTTTGATGTTCGAAGTAAGATTCTAGGTTCAGGATGTAGAGTAAAAAATTACTAAAATTATGCATAAATGACATAAAAAATTACTAAAATATCATTAAATAATTAAAAAGGGGACGATGGAAAGTCTACTTAAATTAATTTAGACGGTCACACAATTAGTGGAATGCCGCTTTCCCGTAATCTTTCAGCACTTTATCAACAAAATAACCATCGTATTTGATTGGTTTTGTGCTGTCAACAATTATCCTCAACATGACATGCAATGCTTCTTTATAACCAGCCTAGGGCCAACCCTCCAAAGCCCATATTTATATATTGACAAATGGTACTAGCTAGCATTATTATCATTCATTGATTCTTCTTTAAACCCATTTTTTAGAGGAGTCATTGTCATATAAAAAGTGATTTTATTTGCATGAGAAAAAAGGTTGAATTATAATTAGCTTCATATAAGTCGACCAACAAAATCAATATCTTCATGACTAAATCAAGGGAAAAACATAAAAGATTCCTTGAAAAAGATTGTTGAAAACTCCAATTGTGTTACAATTATTTCAAATGAGTAACGATATTGAAGCGATAAAGGAAAGATATTATGATCTAAATGTTTAATGTTTCTTTCTACAGTCGTACTGCTAATGATTATATAGAAGCAGTGAAGGAGTTGGCGAGCGAGGTTCTTGATCTGGTGGCGGAGGGTCTATCGATCCCAGATAAGCACGTATTCAGTAGGCAAATCAAAGACGTCCAAAGCGACTCGATCCTAAGGTTCAATCATTATCCACCGGTCAAGAACCAGGACCCATCTTCTAAAGCATGCAAAGAGAATCAAATTGGATTTGGTGAGCATTCGGACCCTCAGATCCTCACCATATTACGATCCAACGATGTTGCTGGGCTCGAAATCTGTTTGCAGGATGACGGGTTTTGGATCCCAGTTCCCCCTGACCCCACTCAATTCTACGTGATCATTGGGGATGCCTTGCGGGTCAGTGTTTTAAATCACCTTCTTTCAACTAATAGTGTAATATGTCCAGTCTGCAAGCAAACAACACAGACACATAATGCTGTATTGGAATATAATGTAATCATGGCTTCAACAACAGAGGCTTATAATCCTAATAATTGTTCTGGGGGTATTGGGCAGGTTTTAACAAATGGGAGATTTGTGAGCGTGAGGCATAGGGCATTGGCAAACTCATCTCGGAATTCAAGGATATCGATGATGTACTTTGGAGCGCCACCACTTAACGCAATCATATCTCCTCTCCCGCAGTTTGTGTCACCTCAAAATCCTAGGCTTTACAGGCCGTTTACTTGGGGCGAGTACAAGAAGGCTGCATATACCTCGCGCTTGGGGGATTGCCGTCTTGACCTCTTCAAGCTTCATATCACCGATGATACATTGGCATTGTTTAGCTAGAAAAACTCCCTGCTTTTCCCAGGAATTTTAACTAAGCAGGAACATTGAAATATCAATATATTACGCAGACCTACAATAGGTTTAGAATTCAAATATCGATCTGTTTTTTTATTCTTAAACTACAACCTCTGTTGTATGGAAAAAAATTTGTAGTATATAAGCACCACATTACTCCTTGCCAACTAATGTACTGGGGACTTACAAACTCAAGCAATCTTCGAGCCAAGCTACTCAATAAAATAGTTTATGCAACAAAATTTTGTTGCTTAAACAACAAATTGGCTATGCAACAGTTTTTAATTTTCTTTTTACCCTTTTGTATGCAACTGTAGCCTAAACAACCTTATTAATTGCTTCGTTGCAACATTTAATTTACTCTCATGGTCATAAATCATAAATGAATTGAGTGGTTTTATCTCATAACTTTGATAAGGGTTTAAAAGGGTTATAGACATCCACTTTTAATGTATTCGCAACACTTCCCCTTGTCCATTAAAGAAAAATCTGCTTAATTAAAACCTTACTAAAGTTAAGAGATAAAACTCCTTGATTCAATTATGACCATGAGAGTAAATTAAATGTTCCAATAAAGCAATTAAGAAGGCTTCATTTACATGGACTTCATTGAATGTAAGTGAAAGTTGAATAGGAGAAATTCTTTTATACTTTTCACCTATTGTTTACTTGTTAGGATTGTCCTTTTTATTTTTCTATAAGAAACTTTTTTTTTAAATAATGGTTTAATTCAGTATTGTCATTAGTGTTTTAAGTAATGGTTGTTTATAATTAAATGCAACATGTTGTGGGTGAAAAAGTTCAAGGACCACAATAGGAAGAGCGTTCATACTCAAGAGAGGGTAACATCGAGATCCTAGTTGAATAAGATAACAAATAGAGTGAGTCATGAAGAAGGAAGATGGGAAAAGGTTTCATAGATGTGTGGTGCGACCTAGGGACTCTAAGGTCGAGGTAATGAGGCCTTATTGATGGCTTGCAAACTCTTTGGACTCCTCCCAAACTTTGAGGGAGAGATTGTGAAGTATGTTGAAGGAGAAGCGACGGAGACTCTGGGGACAATGTATTGCACACTAAGGGGCTAAGAGAATACCAAGTTCCCTCAGATTTGTTGCAACCTATTACAATTCTTGAGTGGAAGTGGAGAAGGTCACCATGGACTTTGTGGTTAAGGGTATTCAATTTGAGTTATTGTAGATAGGCTAACTAAGTCGGCTCACTTCATTCCATTTAGAGTTGACTACTCCTTAGAGAAACTTGTTGAACTTTATATCTCTCAGATAGTGAAATTTCATGGGGTACCAATTTCCATCATTTTAGACATAGATTTGAGGTTGTTAATTCAATTTTGGGGAAAATTACATGATGCTCTGGGCACTAGATTGAACTTCAACACGACCTTTCACCCTCAAATAGATGGACAATCCGAGCGTATGATTTAGATCCCTAGAAGATATATTAGGGAGTTGCATGATTGAATTCAAGGGTAATTGGGAGAGGTTTATTGATCCCTAATACTCTCTATTAAATTGTAATTTATAACTAAGATGATTAATTATCATAATAATAGAGAGTGAATATGTTGGAACATTTTCAAAAATATTTATAATATTCCAATAGTTATAATTGAAAAGTTACAAGTGACCCAAAAGTTATATTACTTGGTTATAAACCAAGAGTTGCCACTATTATACCACAAGTTGCCACTATTTATAGTGATGAGTTATGTCTCTAGTTATGAAAAGTTATGTCACTTGATCAATAACAAAGAGTCATAATTATTCAAGTAGATATCTATTGCATAATTATGTTTATTGCTAAAAGATGTGACTATCCATTTAGATAGTTATGTCTCCATAAAGAGACATGAGAACTCCTATAAATATGAGTGGAATTTCATTTGTTTGGTACACCAAAACCACATAAAAAGTTGAGAAACAAAACTTTCTTTTTGTTTTCCTCCATATAATATTCTAAATTGTTCTATAAAGAATTACTGATGAAGTTCTTTATAGAAATTGATACTCTTACCATGCTTCACTTCAATGCTCAGTGGAATATTTCCGTCAGTGCAAAATGTAGACAATCATTGAGCTTCATTGTATTCTTGAGGTTCACTTTTCAGTAACTCTTTTGCATACCGGAATATAGGTGCGGATGAATAGAACCTTAAAGGAAGTGTCGTGGTTACACGCCTTGAAGCCTTCAGTTAATTTATCATAAGTTTATTTATCTCCACGCACCAATAGAATATATTTACTACTTATAATGTCAACATTTTGTTTTATATTAAACCTTATTTGATACATCTGCCTTTGAAAGGAGTCAAATTCATTTTTAAGTTGACTAATGTCATATACAACAAAAATATATTAAAGAAAACGAAGATACGTTTTAATATTAATGTAAAAGGTAATAAAAGATCTTTAATATTAGTTATGAAAATTAAGGAAAATTATCTGAAATAAAATCATAACAATTAAGGAACAACTTATGTAAAATACAATCAATATTCAAAGTCCACCTTTATTCCTTCCATTTTATTGATGTATGAAGACAGATAAATAGGATTCTTACAGAGATGATGAAACAAAACAAATATATATAATCAAATCACTAGCAGCTCAAGGTTTTTTAACATTATTTTCCTATTTTCCTATTTTTTTTACTTTATATATTTTAATTCTATTTTACATCATTTGTTTTAATATCAATAATTTATTCTCTAATTTCCTTACATTAAGATCATGAAAGGAAACTATCACTAAGGATTTGAAGAATAAATTTGATGAGAGAGTGATCAAGTAGTTACAATGTGTGGTTGAGATGTATTGAAAGGTTTACAATAAGTATGTAACACCCCTTACTCGACCCGATCGTTGAGTTTGAGTTACGAGATGTCACATTCGTTGTCGGAGTAACTATAATCAAACGAACAGTAAAATGATCATTGAAACATACATTTACATGCTAGACACATTTACATTAAACCATACAATCAAATTCGAGCCTTAATCAAGCTAACGAAAGCTCTTTTGTTAACCCGAGCATGAAATAGGACCAAATTGTAAAGTTCTCAAAATTTCAGATCAGGTATCGATACCCCTACTTGGTACCGATACCAATTTTAGCTTAGAAGTTTTAGAAAAGTTGAATTAAAATCAACGGTATCAATATTTACTATAATGTATCGGTACCTTTTTCAAAGTATTGATATTTTACCCTTATATCGTACCATTTTAAGGTTTGATGTTTTGAAAATTTAAGAAAAATTGCTGAAGTATATTGATACCTCATAGAAAAATCTAGATTTTGGTGCCTATTTTGGTGCCAATTGAACATCAAACATACCAATACAACTTATTCCATTCAACTTAATCTTTCATATATTTCACCATTCATTACCATCATCTTAACTGTATGATAATTCAAACTCAAACATGCTACTTTATGTTAAGCAACTGAATCAATCCACGTCAACTTCCTCACCTAGCTGACATGGCTTGTTTTTTTGTTTTTAATTCAAATCAGTTAGGATTGGATTTGTTTATTTTTTGAATAGTTTGAAAGATTCAAACCACTGTTGTATTCTATCTCAAACACCTAGTTAAACACTTGTATTTATTTGTAATGCAAAGTAATGAAAATTAACTATTGTTGTTCAAACCAAAATTGCTTCTCTTTCATGGTATCAGATTTAGCCATCTTTTAGGATTCAACGCCGCTTTTTTTTTCTCGATCCTTCTTCTTCTGCCATGGGAACCACCGATGCTGATATCTCCTCTGTCATGTCCTCGCTTATGTCTTTCCCTTCCATCCACAACCAACTCACCATTAAACTCATCACCTCAAATTATCTTCTCTGGAAAACTCAATTCACCCCGATCCTCCATGGCAATCAATTATACTATCATGTTGATGGAACTGCCTCTCCGGCGAGAGAGGTTAACGGGGCGCCGAATCCTACGTACCAGGCCTGGTATATTAAAGATCAGCTTGTATTAAGCTGGATCTTTGGCTCTCTCTCTGAAACAGTGCTGTCTCAAGTTGTTGGTTCAACTACTGCCATTGATGCGTGGACAAAGCTTCAAACCACCTATGCCTCCGGGTCCCGTGTTTAGATCCGGTCCCTCAAAAATTCATTGCATTCTCTCGCTCGCGGCACTGATTCGATTGTTACATACCTGGATCGTGCAAAGCGTATATATGATCAGCTTCTTGCTCTCAATCAACCGATCTCTGAGGATGATCTTGTTGATAACATTTTATGGGGTCTTGGTCCTGAGTATCGGCCATTCACTCGCAACATCGAGGCACGATTAGTGTCTGTGAAATTTGATGATCTATACGGCTTACTTTTTTTTGAAGAATCACAGTTACAATCTGCCTCTGAGACTCTTCATCCAGCGGCTGTTGCCCACTATGCCGGTCGGCAACAATCTAATGGCAACTCCCGTGCACTTTAAGCTACCAAACATAATTCAATTTAATAAGGTATCTATATTGTCAATTAAAGCATATGATATATTTCAACCACTCTATCATTCAAGGTTAACTAAAAGCATATCACCTATAGACATGCCACAAAATCGAGCTTCAGAAATGATTAAAACCTACCAAATCAATAATGGGATAGTGTGAGCTTCTCGACGATTGATAGCAAGTTAATTTTATGCTTTTAATGTATTTATTTTTGGCTAATTTTTTAATAAGATGCTATTAAAATTGCGTCTTTCTTGTTAGGGACAAAATTGGAGTGTTGAAATTCAAAATCAAACAAAAATGGTCTATATTGGAACAAAAAGCAAAGATGAGGACTAAAGAATTGAAAAATTTGTGTTAACTAGTTAAAATCATATTTTTAAATTGTCAAAATTCTATAAATAGTATAAATCTGATTTTTAGTTTATATTTTTAGGGAAAAAATTGTTAAATTTAGCATGAGGAATGTGTATAAATACTTAGTGTTGGTGGCATGAGAAGACAAACTGGGAAATACAAAGCAATTTATTTATTTCCTTTTTTCTTTCACACATTGTAGAAATTTTCCTTCCCTTGAGAGCATTTTGCCATTTTCATTCCATTTCCTTGTTTCTTTACAAATTTTGTTTAATTGTTTTCTAAGCCCATTTCCTTTTCCACCTTCTACCATTTCCATTAAATGCATTAACATACACCAACTAGCATGATTAATCTCTTGCTTCACTAATTCCCTTTTAGCTTTAGCCCGGTTATCACTCCGACAAAATAATCGTGAGATATGAATCCGCACTAATAAACTTTTCAACATTGTATTCGCTATCTCTCCGATATATGGAATAGTCACAATCGTCCCTTAAAGTTAATTTAATTTCAATTTAAAAAGTGCACGTTGGGTTGGAGTTGTTTGGCGTACAGTTAGGAAGTCAAGTTAGTCGCGATGTATTTGAATTCCCACGAACAAATTAGCGTGTCCAGGTGGGAGAAAAACCAGTTGGATTTCGTCAAGGGAGATAGTGATTGGATTTAAATGACCCATGCGGTTGAGGCCGTTGATTCGAGTTAGGCTTTCTAGATCGCAAGGTTGTTGACATCTTAAATTATAGGCACAAGTTACATGGTTAGAAATTCGACAAGGGTCGGTTTGCAAGTCATACCGGAACCGACTACACATTGAAAAGTTGACAATTAAGGCGTTCTTAATTGCTATAACCAACTTATTCCTAGGAAGGGAAAATCTATTTTTCAAGGATAAGTTTAAGTTCGAAGTGTACCGAGGCTATGGCTAAGCTTTAATATCTTTAATTCACCAGTTTATTTTATTTCACTTAATTTTTTTTGCAATCATAATTCTGTTTTTACTTTATTTTATATATTTTTATATTATTATCTTTATCAGCTAAACCCCCTTTTTGTTTATTTTTCAGCTTTGCAATACACAAGTCATGGGCATGACTGTTGCCACGACAATAATTCTGGTCGCGAGAAAAGGATTTGACCCTACTGCTCTATACTGCTAATTAGTGTTTTTTTTAGGATTTTATATTTGGTGGCTCGGCGCATCAACAATCTGCTTGACATGTTCCGCAAGTTAAAAATTTACAGAGAAAGGGAAAACAACAATGTAAGCATTTCTACTGCTTAGTAAGTTCATAGGCGTTAAACAACAACTTACCTCAATTTACAATCTAATACGTTAAGCTACTAGCTTGACAAGTTTGCCTAAACATGGAAGTCACATAGTAACGAGGTGAGTATTAACATATATCGCATCATATAGTATTTCAAGCGTATAACATTCCAATTCACTTATATTCAACATTTATTCAATTCAATATCAGTTTCTTATAATTTTTCATCTATTTATTAAAAATACATCCAATTTCAATTTAATGTCAATCACTATTTCGTTTCATTACTCGAATTCCAAATCAAATTCATTAATTCGTTACAATTCTATACCGACCCTTCGACCTCATATAATAGGTTCGCATGATCTTTTACATGCTATCGATATTCGTATATCACAAGATGTATTTGTATCATCAAATCATAGTACCAATGTAATTCAAATATCATTTATCCAATTTACATTTTATATCCCTATTAACATGACTTGGACTCAAACGAATACACCGATCCAACCAACACGTCAAATTTGGCACTCAGTGCCTCATCGAACAATTCCAAAGTAAATAGTTTGCCTAATGATCATCAGTATAACCGAAGTAAAAGTTGTGTCCAACACTCATCGACACGTATTCAAAGTAACTTGTACTCTATCTATCCTATGACATGTCAACTATATCCGACTCTACCCGAACAATTAATAGGGTAATCAATAATTCAATTTCATTATAGGTTTGATTCCCATTCTATCGATTTCAGTATCATCAATTCATTAACCAAGTATCATTTCATACATAACATAGTACAATTCATCTCAATTCCAAGTCAATTTCACAGTTTCACCAAGTTATATTATTTTTAATTTTATTCAGTTTAGTCCTCTTTCTCGATAATCATTCACAAACATACCAATATGATTCGATCAGTCATAATCACCTATCCATTCATTAAAAATCTAAAATTTCAATTTATCATATATAATTTACCAGTCAATTTATCATTTTTTTACAATTTAGTTCATATCACACCTTTTGTACCAAAGTGTAAACAATTCAAATTACTATCAAACATACACAAATTCATAATTCACATATACAACAATTTAAATATAAACATACCATATGAACTTACCTAGTCAAAACAACAAACAACCAAATCTTCAAGGACTAATAAGCAATTTTTCCTTTTTCCTGATTATCCTCGGTTTGGTTCAAATCTCGGTCTATATAATAATTCAATTCAATTTATCAATTTCAACCTCTTATTTCATCCTATTATATGCATGTATCAGTTCAATTTCATATTTTTAATGCCCTAAAGTTTTGCTTTTATTCAACTTAGTTTCTAAAACTGAATTTACCATAACTTTCAAAATAAAGCTTCGATTTTGAAATCAATCTCAATTTCATCCTTCTATAACCATCTATTATCTATAATTAAAAAATTCATATCAATTTCGAAAGTTAAACACTTTAGTTCTTATGTTCAAAACTAATAATTTTCACTTTACAAACGAGTCTTTTTTTTTCACTTCTAAGTTTAAAATCTAACAATTTAGTACTAATTTCTTTAAAAATTCATCAATGGAAACTTTTAAAAATTATAACAATTTTACAAATTGGTACACATGCTAGTTAAATCAAGCTTCCGGAACCTCAAAAACAGAAAAACAATAAGGCCTTAAAATCATACCAAATTGACTGACCGATTGTCCAAGCTTTGAAAACCATTTTCTCCATTTCTTCTCTCGCAAAAATGAAGAAGATGAGTAAAAAATAGACCTGTCCATGGGTCGGGCCGCCCAGCTCGACCCAAAGGCCGACCCGAAAAGTGGGAGGTTTTGGGTAAAAATATAGGCCCAAAAAATAGGCTTAAGCAAAAAAATAAGGTCCATTTAGAAAATGGGTCGGGCCTCGGGTAAGACTTTTTTGGCCCGAGTCCTGCCCAAATATGCAAAAAAAAATTACTGCTTTCTTGTTGTTTTTATTATTTTGTTGATTTTTTCTTCTTGTTTTTTCACTATTTTGCTACCATTTCACTATTATGTTGTTACTATTTTGTTTCTATTGTTTGGATATTGTATAACTCTTATTTTATTGTTAAATTTGTTACTATTTTAGAGATATTTACTTATTAAGTTAAACCTATATTAGGCTTCCTTTAGATTCCAAATAGGCTACGGTGAGATGGAATATTAGGGAATAATGTTTTTTCATTGCACTAGTTTTCTGTTTGGATGGCATGTGGTGAGGTGCGTGTCAGTATCCTAATCTCATTGAAGTTCTTACTTTCCATTGAAGGACCATGGTTCGGTGAAAGAAAAGCCCCTATGACCACTTTAACCTTCTTTAGTTTTTTATTCAATTTCGTTATTATTCAGTTTAGTTAATTGGTTTGCTGGGTTTTCTAAGTTTTTAAGGGGTATGTTATTATATAATAATGATATAAGTTTTATTTTTCTACATCATTTCTAATCTAATTTTAAAAAAAAAATTATTATATATCAATTTTAATCTAATGTCTTTAATAGTCTCTTTCTATTCTCTCCTCACCGTTACAATTGCGTTTGAATCCAAACACACACCCCACCGTTGTTTCTAATCTCACCGCTAAAATATCCAACCTCACCGCTATAATAACTAATCTTACCGCTACTGCTATTTTTAACCTCACCGAAGGTAAACACACCGGCCATCCAAACTAAGCCTTAGTGTTATTTAAGTATACATATTGTTTTTTAATTTCTTGGGAAACGTTTATTTTAATGTTTTTAATATATTTTTATGTATTATATTTTTTTAAAAAAATTATATAAAAATAATAATATAAAAAAGTAATACGGGCGGGCCAAACTCGGGTTTTAGTATTTTTATCCAAGCCGGATTTGGACGAAATTTTATGCCCATTTTTCGGCCCTGGCCTAGCAAATGGGCCTATATTTTGTTGAGCTCAACCCGAACTTGGCCCGGCCCATAGACACCTATAGTAGAAAATATTTTGTTTACTTTTTCTTTTATTATTTACACTTAGATTAATATACAATAAATCATAATTAATTTAATTAACCTATAATTATTAAGCTTAATCATGATTATAAAAAATTGGTGGAACACAATGGTCATCCACCACCGTTTGGTAATTCAAGAAGGGTCCAATTGCTCAATTGGTCCTTCAATTAATTAAAAATCTCTAGTAATTAATTTTTACTATTTTTACAATATAGTCTTTTTACCTTGTTTAATTATCCAATTGACAAGATTAAATGATCAAACTTTAATTAACCCTTATAATGACCTTGTTACGGACTTAAACATTAGAAATGGGGTTTCGAAACCATATTTTTCGACAACACTAACTTTCGGGTCATTACAGAGTAGCTTAAAATTAATGAAAAAATTGATAACTAATTGACGGGTTTAACAATATAAAATATTTTATACAATATTTTAGCTATATAATTTTATATTATTTGCGATAATATACAATTTTAAAAAAATTAAAATTTTATTATACTATAATTAATACATACAACTAACCATGGGATAAAAATTATTTTATATAAAATAAATATTTATTTTAAAGATAAATGACAAGTTTAGTTTTCTCTATTTGTGAAAAGTTTGGTTTAAATAAAAAATATTAAATAATTAAAATAAAATTAAAAGCAAACCGATAGATCTAGAAATTGAAATTTTCGTTAAAATATATTTTAAAAAGAAAATGGAACTAAAAGCTTCAAATTTAAATTAAAAAAATCAAAATAATTAACCCAAAAAATAGATAAAGAACGTCAAATATTAATAAGATATAGAAAAACAAAACAATTTTGATTTTTTTATTTTAAAAATAGTATTAAAGAATTCCTTAAACTATGTAGCAAGGGTACTTCCTACCTTAATCAGCGGTAGAGAGTTCGATTCTCGCCCTGTGTATAGAGTAGCTTTAAAATTTTTGGCCAACATCTACCCCTTAATAGTTCTACAGAATATGGAGAATTAGTTACTGGGCTCGCTCCAATAGATACTTTAAGAAATAAAAACTAATAATATTGAAAAATTACTTAAACTAGGTAAAATGCAAGTCTCAACAGCAAATTATTGTAAATATCATCATATAAATGGGTGGATACTCTTAAGCAAATCTTTAAATGTATGTTTAGAAATTGTTTGAATTGAATGAAGTAATTTTAACAAATTTTGCTCCAATGGACAATGGAAAGGAAATAGGAAGAAAAACTATATACTAATGGGTTAGTATTTGGTGTATTTTTAATTTTATAATTAATTTTAAAAATTGTCACATTTTTTAATATATAATTTTAATGTTTTATTATACTCTATAAGACACTTGTTAATTTCTTGACCCTACTTGTGGAGTCTAAAAACTCTACTGGTGGTATACCAAATATTTTTCATAATTAATTACATTGATTTTTTATAATTATAACAATTTCATCAAACTATTTATGATTTTTTTTCTACATTTTAAAATTTTGTTTTACTTGTCGAATGAATCTGAGCTCAGTTGGCATTAACATTATTGCCAGTGCAAGAGGATGTGGGTTCAAATGCGTTAAAACACATTATCCTCTTATTTAAGGGCTAGGGGAAGAGCTATGGATAATTTTAGGCATTATATCAAAAAATAAAGATTAGGAATATATCTAAATTGTTAAGGGTCGGAGAATCACATTAACTTTTAAGAGAAAAAAAGGATTTATCATCCAAATCTATCCAAACAAAAGATATCAAACCCTTTTCTTTACTTTCCCTTCCATTCCCCTTCATAATTCCAATCCAAACATAACTAAAATTTTAGCAAGGAAAATATTAGAGCATTCTTTTATTTTAAGAGAGAAAAAAATAAAAGAGATGTTAGGTATAAAATTTGTATTAATATATTAATGTTAATCATAATCTTAACTAGAAAAATGCTTATCAATAAAAAAATTAAGCTTAAATAGTAATTATCCTTATTTATTCTAATGGCTCCAAAAAAATTCATTTTGACCTCTTGAAGTTTCCAAGCTTGAAAAGAAAATCTGGGGCGTATTTATCAAATTATTGGTCTAGTATTGGATGTAGTTTTTCCCCCGGACAAGATGCTTAATATTTACAATGCCTTAGTGGTTAAAGGTCGAGATACTACCATTCAACAAATTAATGTAACTTGTAAGGTACAACAATTATTAGGAAATAATCGAGTTAGAGATGTAGCTATGAATGCTATGATGGTCTAACGAGAGGAATGGAAGTGATTGACACGGGAGCTCCTCTAAGTGTTTCAGTCGACGGAGCGATCCTAGGATGAATTTTTAACGTGCTTGGGGAGTCTGTTGATAATTTAATCTTCAAAATAGAATGGACTATTACAAGTTCAAAATTTTTAAATTTTTCTTAATTTTTTTTTAAAAATAGTATACATGTCATCATTGAAGTACATGTGAACTACCACATAACCACTATTTTAAATATCATTAAAATTTTAATAGTTCGATCAAATTTTCTATAAAAAATAATTTAACTAAAAACTAAAAGTTGAGAGCCAAAATAATATAAAATAATTAGGACAAAAGTTACAAAAGAAATAAATATTTGAGATTAAATGATAACACTTGACTTTTTGCTCTTCACCCATACAATGTCATTTAAAAGATTTAGGATTGCCCTACAATTCATAAACTATACTAAACTTTTAAATAGTTATATTTATAAAATAAATTTTCAATAATTAAAATAAACTTAAAAGCAAATACATAGATCTAGAAATTGAAAAATATATTAAAAATACAAAATGAAATTAAAATTTAGAAATGAATATTAAAACAAAAATAAATTAACAAAAAGGATAAAGAGAGTAAATCAATTATGCCAAGCCAAATTCAATATATATTTATTAAATTTTATTAAATTTGAATAGTAAAATGAGCTTTTTAAGTTGAATGGGATGACTAGAAAATGAACTTAGATTTGAGTTTTTTTAATTGAACCACGACTCAGTCGACTTGTCAATGGATAGCTCTATTAACAAGTAGAAAAACAACAATTTTAATCATTTTTATAATTTAAAATCATATGAAAATATCACAATCATTAAATATTGAGATAATTTCAAATTTAAATTTTACTTATTTTATCATTTTGATTCTCAACCTTCAAATTTTAATTAAATTCAAAGAGAGAGAAAGAGAGAGATATTGTTTGGTATAAAATATTTTATTAAATGCATTAATGTTAATGAAAATTTTAACCAAATCAAATGGGAGAACAACGATGAGAGGGAAAGGGAGAATCCTAACTTGAGTTGGGTTCGGGTTCTCAGTCCTACTACAACTGTGGTGAATGACGATGGACCGGTCAGTGTGTGACAATGTGGTGGAAGAACGTCAATGACAGAGGAAGCAACAACTTGACCGAGGGAAGCAACGGTGCCTTGATGGAATACCTTAGGGCTTTTTTTAAAAATTGATTTGGGATTTGGGAAGGCTAAGGGGAGGGGGAGGACAGGACATGGGAGGCTAGTAATTAGTATGAAAATTAAAAATAATGTTAAAAAATTAGTATTACAATTCTGGTCCGGGTCACACTTGAGGCTCGACCCATTTTGAAAACGGGCATTGTTTTTTGTTCAAATATATTTTTCAAGCCTGATTTTTTACCCAAACCTTCCCATTTTTCAGATGGACTTTTGGGCCTGGTCGGGTGGATTGACCCATAATCCAGTGTAATTTGAGTTACAGTTGTTTTTTTCAATTGATTTTGCTGATTGGTTAAATTGAGTGGAGATTCTACTTGGTGTTGAGGTTTCAATTGGGTGGACTATTTGCTTATTTCTTCAATTATTTTTTCTACTCCATGTTGTTTTATTCATTTTTCCCTCAAGTCCCTTAATCCAGTAATATGGATTTTTGGCACTCCATATTAATACCATTTGCAATGTTAAGATGTTCCTCAACAGAGAAATCGGAATAGCCTATGCATAAATCGAACGATGAAGAAAATTGTCCAAGAATCAGGGTGGGTTTGGATGGCCGGTAGAGTGCGATGCGGTGCATTTAGCTTACTTTTTATTTCACGCTACAGTATCGCTACAATATCTAATCTCACTATCACCGCTGTTTTTACACTATTCGCAGGTAAACGCACCGTCCATCTAAACCCACCCTCATTTGAGTACTTATTTTGATTGAACATTTTTACCCTTCATATGGAATTCCAGAATATGTAGATTATTCATATCATAACCCATTGATGTTGCCACAACGTCAAACAAAGAAATGTGGGTCCTTTGTAATTGTCATAAGGTCAGACATTAATGAAAATTTTGACTTTAGTTTACTTCTTTTTCCCAGAATTAATGAAAATTTGAACTTCGATTGTTACTATACTTCTTCAATAACAATGGAGAGCGCATAACAAAACGTTCATGGCATTGGCAAATGATATTACATTTCGATGAAATTTAACCTAAAATCAAAAGACTCAAAATTTTTTTAATGGAAAAGAAAAGGACCAACTATGGATCCTAAGCAATACAATTAGGAGACAAACATAATACCATTTGCAATGTTAAGACGTTCCTCAACAGAGAAATCGGAATAGCCTATGCATAAATCGAATGATGAAGAAAATTGTCCAAGAATCAGGGTGGGTTTGGATGGCCGGTAGGGTGCGATGCGGTGCGTTTAGCTTACTTTTTATTTCACGCTACAGTATCGCTACAATATCTAATCTCACTATCACCGCTGTTTTTACACTATCCGCAGGTAAACGTGTAACACCCCTTACTCGAGACCGTTTCCGGAGTCAAGCACGAGGCATTACTTAGCTTATCTTACTAATTCGGAGCTTAAAAATTTACTTTGAAAATTAATTTCACTATTTACAGCAAACCTGTCTAATCGCGCAGCAGTTACTAAATTGATTATAACTCGAGCTACGGGACTCAAAATTTAATTCTGTAAATTTTCCC
The DNA here is from genome assembly GCF_025698545.1 of Gossypium raimondii. NCBI lineage: Eukaryota > Viridiplantae > Streptophyta > Magnoliopsida > Malvales > Malvaceae > Gossypium > Gossypium raimondii. The sequence goes on along the minus strand of NC_068571.1, from coordinate 33,594,270 downwards.
TGAAACTAGACTCATATATCTTCCTACCATAAAATTTTTAGAATTTTTTGCTTAGCCAATTAGTACAGTTTATTAGTTAAAGTCTCCCCTGTTTCACTAATTGACTGCCCTGACCTCTTGTCACTAGAAATAAATTTTCTCACTATAGGATTTTCATATGAAGTTCTTAATTGTTTCTACAGAAAATATACTCAATAAGGAATCTATACATATAAACTATAACTCATAACCATTTTTATACAATTTTAATGATTTTCTAAACTCAGAACATGGGACTCCAAAATCAGTTCTGACCTTGTCTCACTAAAATTCACATATCTTAAAATATAAATTTCCTTTTGCTACATCGTTATTTTTCCATGAAAATAGACTCAATAAGATTTAATTCCATATATCATTCACCCTCTAATTCATTTTATACCATCCTAGGTGATTTTTCAAATTCACGTCACTATGCTGCCTGAATTCTGTTTCTTTGCAAAATTTTATCCTTTCATGATTTCCATGCATAATTTATCACCTAATCTTTCATAACAACAAACGCCTTCATACTTAACCATTTTAATGACCATACATCATCAAATGCTTACACATCATTCATTAGCAAAATCATCATTACAAACATACAAAATAACTAAATCCCTACACATGCCATAACTCAAACGTGTTTTGACATAAAATACCGAGCAGTTGTGGTTGATAGTGTGGACGATCTCCGACTTCTTTAGGATCCTTGAAGTAGCTTTGCAATACTATAAGAGAAAGTGAAATAAAAGAAGTAAGCATAAAGCTTAGTAAGTTTACTAGCAAATAAATAACAACATTAAACACAAATAATTAAACTCAAGTGACTATATCTCTAGTTTACTCTTTAGTTAATCTCATTCTAGTTCTCTTGCTTATTTACTTAGAATACTTGTGTGCATAACTTACTCATCTTTTGCTACATCATTGAACATCAATTGATAGTATAATAAGTTCTTAACTCTTATAACTTACCTGAGCTTGCCATTTATGCTTTAAACTGAACTTTCATGAATATGATTCGCTTATTAGCCCGTTGAGCTACATTGGAACAATAAGGATACTCGGGTCTCTTCTAATAATAACATGCCAAAGCCATGTCCAAGACATGGTCTTACATGGGATGTTCTCATCTCGGTGCCCATGCCATGTCCCAGACATGGTCTTATAGGGGACCTCTCATCTCGGTGCCAACGCCATGTCCCAGACATGGTCTTACATGGGACCTCTCATCTCGGTGCCAACGCCATGTCCCAGACATGGTCTTACATGGGACCTCTCATGATCTCAAGGATGCCAATGACATGTCCTAGACATGGTCTTACATGGGACCTCTCATGATCTCAAGGATGCCAATGCCATGTCCCAGACATGGTCTTACATGGGATCTCTTTACTCCAATGTCATGACATTTGTATCCAATACTATCCTTATGTATCAATGGGACTTTTTAATTTTTATTCTCTACCATTTCATGCTTGGGTCATCATCAAATAAATTCATGAAATAAATATATAATTGCTGGAAAGTAACAAAATTAATAATAATTATTAAAATATTGTATTTATTTACTGTAAACTTACCTCGGTATCACATATAGTCCAATTCACCAACTTAGTCTTCAACTTTATTCTTCCCTTTGTCTAACCTCGAGTTTCATTCTTCTTGATCTAAAATAGCAAATTTAACTTATTTAATACTCACATTCATCAAAACAGCCCTCGACTCTAACTTCTTCAAAATTACAACTTTGCCCCTAAACTTTACATAATTACATTTTTGCCCCAAGGCTCAGAAATTAAACTTCATCCCTTATTCTTATGTTTTATGACATGCTGAACATTTTTCCCTTCTATGGCAACATCAAATTCCCACTCTAACATGTACTTAATAACATTAGGTATTTTTACCGATTATGTCGTTTTACTCGTTTTCACTTAAAATCGGCTAGCAAAAGTTGTTTAACATAATTTCTAGCTTCATATTCTATCATAAAACATCAAAATAAACACTTTTCACCTATGGGTATTTTTCCAAATAAAAATCCTAGGATAAATTATTGCTAAAATAAGCTAAATTAAGCTACCGGGATCTCAAAAACATAAAGAACATTAAAAACGGGGCTTGGGATCACTTACTATGGAGCTTGGAAGCTTGAAAACCCTAACTATGGCTTCCCCCCTTGCTGATTTCGTTCACTATGAAGAAGATGAGCATAATTTGCCATCTTTTTCTCTTTTAATTCATTTTAATTACTAGATTACCAAATTGCCCCTAACTTAAAAATTTTCTATTTCACTTATCTCATGTCAATTTTTGTCTACCAACTTAACCAATGGTCTAATTACCATATAAGTACCTCCAATTTAAAGTTTCATAACAATTGGACACCTCTAACATGTAGAACTCAACTTTTGCACTTTTTACAATTTAGTCCTTTTGACTAAATTGAGTGCCCAAACGTCGAAATTTTCGAACGAAATTTTCACGAAATAATTTTGTGAAATCGTAGACCATAAAAATATAAGAAAAATAAAATTTTCCTCATCGAATTTGTGGTCTCGAAGCCACTGTTCCGATAACTTTAAATTTGGGCCATTACAACTCTCCCCAATTTTTAGGATTTTCGTCCTCGAAAATCTTACCAGTAAAGAGGTTTGGGTACTGTTTTCTCATTGCCTCTTCCGGTTCCCATGTCGCTTCCTCAATCCCGTGCTTTTGCCATAACACTTTCACCAAATTTATCTTTTTGTTTCTAAGCTCCTTAGTTTCCCGTGTTAATATCTTAACTGGTTCTTCATTATAAGTCATATCCGGCTGAATCTCCACTTCTGTCGGAGTAATAACATGTGAAGGATCTGACCGATATCGTCGTAGCATAGATACATGAAAAACATTATGGATTCTATTGAGTTCCTGTGGTAAAGCCAATCGATAAGCAACCGGTCCAATTCTTTCTATGATTTCATATGGTCCGATAAATCTTGGACTCAATTTACCCTTTCGACCGAACCGAAGAACTTTCTTCCAAGGAGACACTTTTAAGAATACTTTATCACCCACCTGAAATTCAATGTCCCTTCGTTTAAGATCGGCATATGACTTCTGACGATCGGAAGCTACTTTTAAACTATCCCGAATCAGCCTTACTTTTTCTTCTGTTTCCCAGATCAAATCAACCTTGTGTATCTTCTTTTCACTGAGCTCTGTCCAATATAACGGGGTTCTACATTTTCTACCATATAAAGCTTCATACGGAGCCATTTTAATACTGGACTGATAACTGTTATTGTAAGCAAATTCAATCAAAGGTAGATACCTTTCCCAATTACCTTGAAACTCTAATACACAACATCGGAGCATATCTTCCAATACCTGAATTATACGCTCAGATTGGCCATCTGTTTGAGGATGAAATGCAGTACTGAAATACAATTGAGTACCCAAAGCTTCTTGCAATTTGTCCCAAAAACGAGACGTAAATCTGGGATTTCTATCTGATATAATGGAGACAGGTACTCCATGTAGTCTAACAATCTCAGATATGTACAATTCAGCCAATTTATCTAAAGAATAATCCATACATACTGGGATAAAGTGCGCGGACTTTGACAATCGGTCGACAATTACCCAAATGGCATCTTTCTTCCTCGGAGATAACGGTAACCCAGATACAAAATCCATAGTGATTCTTTCCCATTTCCATTCCGGTATAGTGATTGGCTGAAGCAACCCCGAAGGTACCTGATGTTTAGCTTTAACCTGTTGACATACTAGACATTTTGATACAAACTCAGAGATATCACGTTTCATACCCGGCCACCAATACATCTTTTTCAAATCATTATACATTTTATTACTCCCCGGATGTACAGACATAGTACCGTTATGGGCCTCGTGTAGAATCTTCTGTATAAGCTCGAAATTCTCCGGTACACATACTCGGCCTCTGAATAATAAACAACCATCAATCTCAGTCTGAAATTCTGAATCATTACCGGACTCATAATGTGCCCGTTTAGCCTGTAACTTCTCATCATTTTTCTGAGCTTCACATATTTGTTGATGAAACATCGATTTAGCCTTTATTTCAGCTATGATTGAACCATCATTAGCCAGTGACAACCGAGTATTCATAGCTCGTAAAGCAAATAGAGATTTTCGGCTCAAAGCATCAGCTACCACGTTAGCCTTACCCGGATGGTAATCAATAACCAAATCATAATCCTTTATCAATTCAAGCCACCTGCGTTGTCTCAAATTCAAATATTTCTGTGTCATCAAATATTTCAAGCTTTTGTGATCAGTATAAATATGACATTTCTCACCATACAAATAATGCCGCCATATTTTCAATGCAAATACAATAGCAGCTAATTCGAGATCATGTATCGGGTAGTTTCTTTCATGTGGCTTAAGTTGTCTTGAAGCATAAGCTATTACTTTATCTTCTTGCATCAAGACACAACCTAAACCATTTAATGATGCATCACTATAAATAATAAATTCCTTACCCGATTCAGGCTGTACCAATACAGGTGCTTTTGTCAACAACTCCTTCAATCGGTCAAAACTTTGCTGGCATTTATCTGTCCATTCAAATTTAACATCTTTTTGTAATAAACGGGTCATCGGAGAAGCTATCATAGAAAACCCCTGTACAAATCTCTGATAATAACCAGCTAAACCCAAGAAACTTCTAACTTCAGATACATTCTTTGGTGGGCTCCAATTGACAATAACTGCAATTTTACTCGGATCTACCCTGATGCCTTCTGCAGATACAATATGTACGAGAAAACCTACCTCTCGAAGCCAAAATTCACATTTACTGAATTTAGCATAAAGCTTCTTTTCACGCAGAATTTGCAACACCATTCTCAAATGTTCTGCATGCTCATTTTCATATCGAGAATAAACTAGAATATCATCAATGAAAACTACTACAAACCTGTTTAGGTACGGTCTGAATATCTGGTTCATCAAATCCATAAATACTGCAGGTGCATTAGTCAGCCCAAACGGCATAACCAGAAACTCATAATGCCTATACCTGGTTCTGAAAGCAGTCTTTGGCACATCTAACTCTTTTACCCGTAACTGATAATAACCCGATCGGAGATCAATCTTCGAAAATACTGTGGCACCTTTCAGCTGATCAAATAAGTCATCAAATTCGAGGCAACGGGTACTTATTCTTTATAGTTACCTTATTAAGCTGCCGGTAGTCAATACACAATCTCAAATACCCGTCTTTCTTTTTCACAAACAGAACTAGAGCACCCCAAGGTGAATGACTCGGACGAACAAAACCTCTGTCAACAAGTTCCTGTAACTGTGCCTTTAACTCTTTTAATTCTATAGGAGCCATAGATACGGAGCTATGGAAATTGGGGCAATTCCCGGAATCAAATCTATAAAAAATTCCACTTCTCTTTCTGGTGGCAACCCTAGTAACTCTTCTGGAAACACATCAGAAAATTCACATACAACTGGCACTGCCTGTATCTTTGACTTAGATACCTTAGTATCCAACACATACACCAAATAAACATCATACCCTTTTCTGACACACCTCCGAGCTGTCATAACTGAAATCATATCGAATAATCCTTCTGTCTGATCAGATTTAACCCGAAGTAATTCTCCATTCTGACATTTCAACACAACATATTTTTGTCTACAGTTTACTACTGCATCATGCTGAGTTAACCAATCCATGCCCAATATCACATCAAACTCATCAAAAGGCAATAACATCAAGTCAACCGGGAAACAAATACCTTTTACCATCAGTGGACAATTTTTACAAACTTTATCCACTATCACAAACTGGCCCAGGGGGTTCGAGACTTTAACCATAAATTCAGTAGGTTCAACAGACAAATTTTTAATAAATGCTAATTTTCTGCATATATATGAATGTGTAGAGCCAGGATCAATTAATGCAATAACAGTAGTATCATAGAGAGAAAATGTACCCGCAATTACATTAGGAGAGGACGCCTCTTCATGAGCTCGAATAGCATATGTTCTTGCGGTTGCTCTAACATCAGATCTAGCTGCTAAATCCCTGGATGCACCTCTGTTACTCGCTCCTACTCCTGGGTTTCTCTGCAGTCTTCCTCTGATAGGAGCATTTCCTGATCTCACACTCGTTATCTCTTCTCTTTTAGTTGTTTCAGGACAATCCCGGATAAAGTGATCGGACGCTCCACATCTAAAACAAACATTTTCACCTGCTCTACACTCTCCGAGGTGGCATCTACCACATTGAGGACATTCCGGCCTAGGAGGTCGAGTACTGCCTGTACTTGCAACTGTAGTGGTTTGAGCTCTAAAACCCTCGAATCTTCTACTTCTGCTTCGGCCAGAATATCTATCTGGAAAATGTGATCCACTAGAGAGCTCCCTAGATCTCTTAGACGTAGACTGAAATGATTTACTCATTTTCCTATTCTTTGTATCCTGCGTTCCGGCTTCAGCTTTGCTCTTCTCCTTTTCTTTTAACAAGTCTTCTACTTTACAGGCTCTTTCTATCAGAACAACAAACTCTCTGATTTCCAATACACCCACTGATAGTCGGATATCATCATTAAGCCCATCTTCAAATCTCTTGCACATGATTGCTTCAGTAGACACAAATTCCCGGGCATACTTACTAAGTCTGACAAACTCGCGTTCATATTCGGTCACAGACATCTTACCTTGTTTTAGCTCAAGAAACTTTTTCCTTTTCTGATCTATAAATCTCTAGCTAATATACTTCTTTCGAAACTCCTCTTGAAAGAAATCCCAGGTAACCTTCTCACTTGGTACTACTAACACGAGGGTCTTCCACCAATGATAAGCTGAATCTCGAAGAAGTGAAACAACACACTTCATACATTCTTCCGGTGTACAAGATAATTCTTCAAAAACCCCGATGGTATTCTCAAGCCAGAATTCTACTTTTTCTGCATCATCATCTTTGGTAGCTCGAAATTCTTCAGCCCCTTGCTTCCTAATCTTATCAACAGGTGGTCTCTCCCTGATGACTATACCTGTAGCTGGGGAAGCTACATGGGGAACCTGTGAATCCTGAGGGGGTGGAGGTCTTACAGCCGGATTCGTACGAACGAACTCGGCAAACCAATCATTCATGGCTTGGAAGAAGGCTTCTCTAGCTCCTCCTCCCTGTCTAACTTATGCAGGTCTTTCACTAACATTAACATCTAGTGACGCCGTCCCTTCTGCGGAAGCAGGCGCGTTACTTTCTACTTCATCTGTACCAGCTCGTTCAGGATCCATAACTATAAAAGAAAACATTTTAAAATCGTCAGGAGTCGTCACACTATCAAAATATATAAGTATGGCATGTATAGGTAGACTTTTATTTATACTGCATATTTCTGAGAACCGACTAAACCGACTCTGATACCAATAAATGTAACACCCCTTACTTGAGACCGTTTCCGGAGTCAAGCACAAGGTATTACTTAGCTTATCTTACTAATTCGGAGCTTAAAAATTTACTTTGAAAATTAATTTCACTATTTACAGCAAACCTGTCCAATCGCGCAGCAGTTACTAAATTGATTATAAATCGAGCTATGGGACTCGAAATTTAATTCTGTAAATTTTACCTGAAACTAGACTCATATATCTTCCTACCATAAAATTTTTAGAATTTTTTGCTTAGCGAATTAGTACATTTTATTAGTTAAAGTCTCACCTGTTTCACTAATTGACTACCCTGACCTCTTGTCACTAAAAATAAATTTTCTCACTATAGGATTTTCATATGAAGTTCTTACTTGTTTCTACAGAAAATAGACTCAACAAGGAATCTATAAATATAAACTATAACTCATAACCATTTTTATACAATTTTTAATGATTTTCTAAACTCAGAACAGGGGACTCCAAAAATAGTTCTAACCTTGTCTCACTAAAATTCACATATCTTAAAATATAAATTTCCTTTTGCTACACTGTTATTTTTCCATGAAAATAGACTCAACAACATTTAATTCCATATATCATTCACCCTCTAATTCATTTTATACCATCCTAGGTGATTTTTCAAATTCACGTCACTATGCTGCCTGAATTCTGTTTCTTTGCAAAATTTTATCCTTTCATGATTTCCATGCATAATTTATCACCTAATCTTTCATAACAACAAACGCCTTCATACTTAACCATTTTAATGACCATACATCATCAAATGCTTACACATCATTCATTAGCAAAATCATCATTACAAACATACAAAATAACTAAATCCCTACACATGCCATAACTCAAACGTGTTTTGACATAAAATATCGAGCAGTTGTGGTTGATAGTGTGGACGATCTCCGACTTCTTTAGGATCCTTGAAGTAGCTTTGCAATACTATAAGAGAAAGAGAAATAAAAGAAGTAAGCATAAAGCTTAGTAAGTTTACTAGCAAATAAATAACAACATTAAACACAAATAATTAAACTCAAGTGACTATATCTCTAGTTTACTCTTTAGTTAATCTCATTCTAGTTCTCTTGCTTATTTACTTAAAATACTTGTGTGCATAACTTACTCATCTCTTGCTACATCGTTGAACATCAATTGATAGTATAATAAGTTCTTAACTCTTATAACTTACCTGAGCTTACCATTTGTGCTTTAAACTGAACTTTCATGAATATGATTCGCTTATTAGCTCTTATTAGCCCGTTGAGCTACATTGGAACAATAAGGATACTCAGGTCTCTTCTGATAATAACATGCCAAAGCCATGTCCAAGACATGGTCTTACATGGGATGTTCTCATCTCGGTGCCCATGCCATGTCCCAGACATGGTCTTATAGGGGACCTCTCATCTCGGTGCCAACTCCATGTCCCAGACATGGTCTTACATGGGACCTCTCATCTTGGTACAACGCCATGTCCCGACATGGTCTTACATGGGACCTCTCATGATCTCAAGGATGCCAATGCCATGTCCCAGACATGGTCTTACATGGGACCTCTTTACCCAAATGTCATGACATTTGTATCCAATACTATCCTTATGTATCAATGAGACTTTTTAATTTTTATTCTCTACCATTTCATGCTTAGGTCATCATCAAATAAATTCATGAAATAAATATATAATTGCTGGAAAGTAACAACATTAATAATTATTATTAAAATATTGTATTTATTTACCGTAAACTTACCTCGGTATCAAATATAGTCCAATTCACCAACTTAGTCTTTAACTTTATTCTTCCCTTTGTCTAACCTCGAGTTTCGTTCTTCTTGATCTAAAATAGAAAATTTAACTTATTTAATACTCACATTGATCAAAACAGCCCTCGACTCTAACTTCTTCAAAATTACAATTTTGCCCCTAAACTTTTACATAATTACATTTTTGCCCCAAGGCTCGGAAATTAAACTTCATCCCTTATTCTTATGTTTTATGACATGCTGAACATTTTTTCCTTCTATGGCAACATCAAATTCCCACTCTAACATGTACTTAAGAACATTAGGTATTTTTACCGATTATGTCGTTTTACTAGTTTTCACTTAAAATCGGCTAGCAAAAGTTGTTTAACATAATTTCTAACTTCATATTATATCATAAAACATCAAAATAAATACTTTTCACCTATGGTTATTTTTCCAAATAAAAACCGTAGGTTAAATTATTGCTAAAATAAGCTAAATTAAGCTACCGGGATCTCAAAAACATAAAGAACATTAAAAACGGGGCTTGGGATCACTTACTATGGAGCTTGGAAGCTTGAAAACCCTAACTATGGCTTCCCCCCTTGCTGATTTCATTCACTATGAAGAAGATGAGCATAATTTGCCATATTTTTCTCTTTTAATTCATTTTAATTACTAGATTACCAAATTGCCCCTAACTTAAAAATTTTCTATTTCACTTATCTCATGTCCATTTTTGTCTACCAACTTAACCAATGGTCTAATTACCATATAAGTACCTCCAATTTAAAGTTTCATAACAATTGGACACCTCTAACATGTAGAACTCAACATTTGCACTTTTTACAATTTAGTCCTTTTGACTAAATTGAGTGCCCAAACGTCGAAATTTTCGAACGAAATTTTCACGAAATCATTTTGTGAAATCGTAGACCATAAAAATATAAGAAAAATAAAATTTTCCTCATCGAATTTGTGGTCCCGAAACCGCTGTTCCAATAACCTTAAAATTGGGCCATTGCAAAACGCACCGTCCATCTAAACCCACCCTCATTTGAGTACTTATTTTGATTGAACATTTTTACCCTTCATATGGAATTCCAGAATATGTAGATTATTCATATCATAACCCTTTGATGTTGCCATCAACGTCAAACAAAGAAATGTGGGTCCTTTGTAATTGTCATAAGGTCAGACATTAATGAAAATTTTGACTTTAGTTTACTTCTTTTTCCCAGAATTAATGAAAATTTGAACTTCGATTGTTACTATACTTCTTCAATAACAATGGAGAGCGCTTGACAAAACGTTCATGGCATTGGCAAATGATATTACATTTCGATGAAATTTAACCTAAAATCAAAAGACTCAATTTTTTTTAATGGAAAAGAAAAGGACAAACTATGGATCCTAAGCAATACAATTAGGAGACAAACATAATCCCATAACTCTTGGAAAATGTATCCATATTGTTGTAAACATGTAACTGTTTTCTATTTATTTGAACGATGAATAAATAAATAAAGTTAATTTCACATTTCACTATTATGTCTTTTGTATTTATGTCTTTTATATTTTGCATGCATAGTGAAATTGTGGCAAGCAAATATTAGCTTATTGATTATCTAAAGTTTAAACTAAATATAAGTGGCATTATAAATAACGTTTACATTGCGAGAAAGATAACTTACTTCAGTAGATAATCTAAATGAGTCTGTAGTCTCATAAAAGAATCAAAGTGAGCATTTGATTCAAATATTGAGAAGGACTATTATACTATTATTTCGTCTATAATTTCAATTGGAGAGATAACTAGTTTTAACTATCAGAGTAGTTGACTCCACGAGTAGAGACATAGATGTTGTAACACCCCTAACCCTTATCCGTTACCAGAACAGGGTTACGGAGCATTGTCAAACTTTACGAATTAAATACAGACATTTCCCAACATTTCAAAAATTTTCTTAGAAGTAGGAGACACATGCCCGTGTATCTGCTCGTGTGAATGAAAATAGGCCATTATTAAACAAAATACCTATACATGCCACTATATCCAAAATCAAATCATTCGAACATACCGATATAACCAATGGATAGTGTGATATGTTTCCGACAAGCTTCCAACCTAATCGAGCTTCCGATAATCTGAAAAGTAGAAGAAAGCGAATACATGAGCAATGAATGTTTAGTAAGCTCGTATAGACTTTAATCATATTAGTTCATTTCAAATATGAAATCTATACATATCAAGAATAATCCACTATTAATACCACAATACTCATGCAGCTATATTCAACAACTCACAAGGTAAATAAATTCACAGTATCACTTACATATTATCCCAAGCTTAGTAGGATTTTATATAACTTTAACTCTTCATAATTTCTTTATTTTCATTTGCATTTCTTTTCTTTCTATGCTTATTCCATATGCGTGACACACAAGTCATAAACATATCATTCATTTCATTATTTCGATATTTCATGTACCATCATTTTCATGAATTTTACGTACATACCGATAATAGTTCATTTCAAACCCATGTTATCTCACTTCAGAACTTTGCCCGTTATATCATTTAAATATCAATGGTTACATTTATTTCAGATTAATACCAATAATAATCTATAAATCTTTCAATTCAATCACATAAGTCTTTTACCAATTCTTTCTGAATCGAAGAATGACTTACGGATATGAGTACATCGTTCTTTGGTGCTATAGTCCAACTATGGTCTTGCACATATAAACACTGTCATGGCCATGGTCTTACGTTCATAGTGCCATAACCCAGTTATGCTCTTATCCGTCAATTCATCCTTTGCCACAGAACGATTGTACTCAATCCCGCGTTCAATTCAAATTGAGTATTAAATTTGATAATATATTTCCAATAATAATTAATTTCTCAATATTTATAATTCAATTTGGCTTTCATTTGTTAACATCATATACTATTACATTGAGCCTTTATTTATCTCATGAACAATTAGTTCATGCTTTCTATTCACATTTTCATATTCAATTCACATTTTCAAATTATATTCCACAATTACGTTTTCTTTCAATGGCTCAACTATTTCATTTCGTTTGATTTAACTTTTCATTTAATTACCCCTATTAACAGACTAGGGCTTTGGCGGATACGTGGATTCCAACCAAACACACCAGTACGGCACATTGTGCCTAAAACGGTACACAGTATCTGATCAGTATGTAACACATAAGTGTCTGAAACTACACACGAGGTGCCTGAAATATGACACACAAGGTGTCTAAAATTCGACACATAAAGTGTCTGATATACGACACATAAAGTGCCTAAAATACGACACATAAAGTGCCTGATATGCGACACATAAAGTGCTTGAAATACGACAGATAAAGTGCCTGAGCGGCATAGCCGATAAATTCCTGTACTCTTCCAATCTCATGGCATGCCAACTATATCTGACTCAGCCCGACTAGTTAATAGGGTTTTCAATTCTCAATTCAAATTCACATTCATTCCAAAAGTTACTTTCAATATCAAATTCACTTTTTCATTCACGAATCAAATTTCAATTCAATACTAACACATATACATATATATTATTCATCAGCAAATAACATTCAATTTAACCAAAATTGTACAGAATATAGTTCATACGAACTTACCAGGCTAATTTGCAGAAATACCAAGATACAAGGGTATTTTAGTAATTTTCCATTTCCCTCGATTTTCTACCCGATCTTGATCTAAATTAATATTTCATTCAATTTATTAATTTAAATAATAAAATAACCCATTTCATGCAATTTAGTCATTTTTTGACATTTTTACAAAATTGCCCTTAAAGTTTTACTTTTTATTCAATTTAGTCCCTGAGCCCAAATCATGCAAATTAACCATTTTTAATGCAAACTCATGCTAGCAGAATATTCATATATTTATTTTTCTCCTCCTCTTCTCTATTCCACATTCTTAATTTATATAACATGCTTATAAGTAACATTATCTATGATTTCACTATTTACTTATAAATTTATTCAAAGTTGTCCATCTGTGTCATAGTCATTAAATTATTTTTATCTTGAGCTAAAAAACTCCAAATTAGGGGCCACTAATTTTCTGTGAAACTAGACTCACATATTTTCTTACCATAAAATTTTCAGAATTTTTGGTTTAGCCTATAAGTACAGTTTATTCTTTAAAGTCACCTCTTTTCTGCTGTTTGACAATTCAGGCCCTTCTTCACTAAAAATTAATAATCTCCTCGTATGGGATTCGAATGATATTCTCGTTTGTTCAATTGTTCCATTTCATTCGATTTAACTTTTCAGATGTATTCATTAGTAGAATGATACATTGGACTGAACCCAAGATGAATTAATTCTGAATTCATTTGTGAATTAATTCACTTGTGACATTCATGATGTGATTTACCTAAATCCTGAGTTAGTCACTGACCATGTGTATGCAACTTATGTGCTTTTATATAAGTAAAGGCTTATTCTCTAAAGATGATCGAGCCCATAGTCGGTATGTTGGGTACATGACTTGTGTATGGCATGACTTTAGTAGCAATAGTGAAATTCATAGCACAATTAAAGAGATAATTACATCCTCTCATTGGCATTGTGTGGATTGATAAATATGGAACGTGGTCACAGGTTACTTATTCTCGAACGAGTAATTTATCACAGTCATTTGTTGACAATTATCATATTAATCATTAAGAAGACACGATGGTGATAATAAGATAAAATAGGACTGTATTTAGTGAATGAATTTAACTCAAAGGAATCAAGGATATCATATGAGTGTAACATACACATTACGAGGTCATTGGACAAAGCAATTTGATGAATTGCTTTCGTAAAGAGTATACAATAAGGAGTTTTTAATCATGGTACTTATTATGGACTGACTTCATGATTAAGTAATTGCAAATTATCGGAACGATGCTTCTGGACATAATTGCAATCATTAGAGCCTAATTATATATGTCTGATTGGTCCCCCCGCTAGCTCAACAAAAGCTTGATTTGACTATATTTGAATCAGAAGAAAATTCTACGACTTTGGGAATAATTCAATTGAGTCGATTTATTTGATGCGAAATTAAATTAAGTGGTCATGAGAATTGTTCAACAAGAGAATTTGATTAAAGAATTTTCTTGAAAATTTAATTTGGAAAAGCGAAGCGATTTTTGGATAAATTAATTTTGATCAAGTAAAATTAAATTAATCAAATTAAGATGATATTTTTGGAAGTTAATTTTCAAGTCACACAAATGGCCCAATAGGAGCACAAAACCGAGACCAAGACCCAAAAATTGGTCAAATCGAACCCGATATGTGAAACCGGGCCAACGGTTCAAACGGTGGCTAGACCTGGCCGATCGGGTCATCATAGACTTGGACACTCAAGAGGAGAACGAATGTTTCCACTGTCATAATCGATCCCCCCTAAGAGTCCTCTTTCTTTGAACTCAGTCTTGGGTTTTGGATAAGATGGAGGTTAGAGACACTGCCTTTGATGGATTTGGAGAAAAATAATAAGTTGATTATATAGGGAAGCCCCTCTGCTTTTCCCTATGATTATGCTCTCAAACTTATGTATGGTATTTATAAGGCATCATCTTCAAGTATCCAAAAAGCGTGAACTCGTGACCGCATAACGATTGTCAACTGGCTCCCAAGTTATACTCCAACCCATGATAGCATAACGACCATCGACAGGGATCTCTACTTAGACTTTAACCCGTGACCGTATAAACCACCACCATCCCGGAACCTGACTTCCATGAGATGAGTTTGTAAACTCTAAAACATATAGATATTTCAGCACTATTTTTATGTACAATTTGTACTAATTCTGAGTAAATAAATAACATATTCTCATAGGGTCAATCGTTCGGCCTATCGGATGGAGGTTACACGCATTCTTTTAAAATTTAGAAATGGTTCCTACTCAATCTCGAGTCAACATTAGATTTTTTATAAGTTTGATTTAGACTCGGATTTGTTTGTAAAACTTGATTTGTGTATATGTGTGAGATAATTCAATGTTTAACTAAATTTTGGATTTAAAATTTTGCATGCAATTGTTTCGTCGATTATTGTTGCTCCTTATAGCTTAGGTCCGATGATTAAACCGGTTGAGGGGTGTTACATGTTTTATTTTGAATTTTTCATAGAAATTAAGTGATAGATAATTTTTACCCCATTCACTGTGTAATAGCCCGTTTTTAGTGAAATCAGAATAGTGGTTTCGGGACCACAAATCTGAGGGTGGAAGAAAATTTATTTTAATATTATTTTATAGTCTAAAGCATGAGAGAAATATTGTATGAAAATTTCGATACGAAATTTTATTGATTACATGTTTAATTTGATGAAAAGGATCAAATAGCACAAAATGCAAAATTTGAATTCTAGTAGCTAAAGGGACCAAATAGCTATGGAATTCAAAATTTGAGGTCTTTATATGGAAAATAGACCATTGAGAGGAGTTAGTAGATAAGGATGATTATTCATCATTGGAAATTTAAGAAAAATAAAGGGTTAAATTGGAAAGATGATAAAATAATGATGATAAAAGAAATAAATAATTAAATTAAGTCATTTTCATCATCTTTCCTAAATCAGAATACATGGAAACCGTAGTTATGAAGCTTGAAGATAGACAAGCTTATTTTGCTTAATTCGGTATGTATTCTCGTCTCGTTTTTAATTATTTTTATGTTTTCGATATCATAATAGCTTAATCTAGCTATCTCGGGGATTAATTTGTAAAAGTATCAAAGTATTAAGGTTTTCCATGGATGAGCATGTATGAATTATGAAGTTTATGTAAGAATTATGAAGTTTTATGGTAGAAAATGAAAGGTTGTTGATAGATAAACAACTTTTGTAAAGAGAATTTTGATGAAATTATAATTTAGGGACTAAATTGAAAAGATAGAAAATTCATGGAAAAATTCTAAATTTTATGAAATACATGGGGTGCTATTGTGATGCATGAAAATTGGCTAGACTTGGAATAAAGATTAAATTGTATAATTTCAGTTTCTGAGCCTAAGGACGAAATCATAATTAATCGAAAGTATAGGGGCAAAATAGTAATTTTTCCAAAGATGTGTATTGGATTGAATTAAATGTGAATTGTATTAAATTGAGCTAAATTCATTCGTATAGATTCGGATAGACCTAGTACGAAATTGGATGGATAAAAAGAAAAAGTATCGGATTAGTAGATTATAAATCTATAAACACTTGTCGAGGTAAGTTCGTGTAACTAAATTGTATGTTTATATGTTTAAATTGAATGTTATGATTGTGAAATGTATGATTGCCATGTATAAACATTGATCACATATCCAAAAATATCTGACAAATACCAAGTCTCGTTTGAACCTAAGAAATTTGATGGATACAAATGACATTGTCATTAAGGGTTCCCGATTGGTTGTCGTCCTGCATGTGTTGCGGACACACCATAGCTCTTATGAGCATCCCAATAATTAGCTCGCATGAGCTTCTCGAATTTGGCTCTCTTAAGCTTTCTGTTTATAACTCGTATGAGCTTCCCGATAATTGGCTCGCAAGAGCTTCCCGTTACATCGCTCATATGAGCTTCCCGTTACATCGCTCATATGAGCTTCCCGTTATATGGCTCGAAAGAGCTTTCCGATTACATGCTCGCATGGGCATACCTATATATAAATTGACGGATTTCAGATTTGTACACTTCGTGTGTACTACCCCTATATCCAACGATATTTAAATGGTTCAACAAGTAATGTTCTGTTATAAGAAAATGTGAACCCAATACGAACTGTTATCAATGTAGACATAAAATTACATGGAAATGATATTACATGATATGTTGAAAAATGAGATGGATGATACATGTATCGAACTTGTTTGGTGACTATGTTCAACCATGTTTATGGGTTATTATATGTGTTTACATGGCTAACATGATGAGGATATGTGTTTAAGCTTTTGGTCAAGTTAATTTGGATATTTCTTGTATACTTACCTTAAATGTTATTAAATGATAAGTTAATTTTTCATGTTATACGAACTTACTAAGCATTGAATGCTTACTCTATTTTATTTCCCCTGTGTTATAATAACTCGGAAGCTCGTTAAGGTTGGAAGTTGGTACAGCCACATCACACTATCCATCAGCCTTTTCGGTATATGTAGCAAACTAATTTTGGTTATAATGGCATGTATAGGTTAAATTTGGCCAATGATTGCATGTAAATGTTTGGTTGAAACTAGCCATTGGTATGACTTGTGATTGGTATATTTTGGTATATATATGTATATGTATAACCTTGTTATGGTTGATATGTGTAGATAAGGTTAAATGATGATAAATTTATAGGTATGTGGTAATATGCCATGATTAAGACATGATTTTAGCTTGTTGATGTGCTAATGTATTAATGTAGGTGGAAGACAAATTGGGTGAGAAATGTGGCTAGAAAAATTGCCTATTTCATTCACATGGACAGAGACACGGGCGTGTGTCCCAGTCGTGTGTGATACACGGCCATGTAACAGGGCCATGTGTCCCCTGTATTTTAAAATTTGAACAAGTCAATATACTCAAAATTTATCACACGGCCTAGCACACGGGCGTGTGGTTTGGTCGTGTGTCCCCTACATCTTATAAATTACAAAACAGAATGCTCAAATTATTCACACGACCTGGCACACTACCGGTGCACCTTATTTTTTGCAAGTCAGTATGCTCACATAGCCTAGCACACGGGCGTGTGACTTGGTCGTGTAAGTCGGAGTGCTCTCAAGTTTGGACACGGGCTGGGACATGGCCGTTGTCCCTATTTTGAATGCCCACACGGCCTGGCCACAGGGGGTGTGTCTCCTGCACCTTTGAAAAATTTTGATATTTTCTAAAAAATTCTCTTAGTACCCGATTTAATCCCGACTTGTTTCTAATGTGTATTTTGGGCCTCGATGGCTCATACAAGGGACAATATGTTTAACTTTGATTGATTTCTGATATGAATGCTAAATGATATGAAATATCTGGGTTTGATCTGTAAATTTTGATAATGCTCTGTAACCCTATTCCAGCGACGGATATAGGTTAGGGGTGTTACACACTATTTTGTTTTCCATGGTGAAATAACGAATAAGGATAAAGTAGGTGTAATGAGTAGGTTGAGGCTTTCTCTCAAAGTATCGAATTTATTTTTTGGGTATATTTTATTTAATATTATTAAATTATGAGTTGCTTTACATTTTAATAATTTACCTTTAAGATTTTATAAAATAATCATTAAATTATTGATATAAAATATTATGGATGGAAAATTTGTATATAATATACATTAGAATTTAACAATGTGAATTATGAGTTACAACATAAAACTAAAAAAATTGACAATTTTTTATTGATATCAAATATATTTACATCATAGAACTAAAGGAAAACAACATCATCAGCTTTGTCGGGCCGAATGTGTTACACAGGACGGTGAGTGATGGTTGCGGGTAGGATATCTTCATACAAGTTAAGGTTCCGACTCTTCCTCTTCATCGTATTCATCTTGACCTCGGCTCCCATCTTCATCTTCACCTCCTTCCTCCGTGGTTGAGTGCGGTGTCATCCTAGCCTCCCATCATGTCTCCTCTATTCTACGAGAAGGTGGTTACGAAGATGAGCCACCTTGGTAAAATAATGGCGCCGGGGTGTTTGTGACAATATCGACGGATAAATGTAAGTGTTGCATAAGCCGGTTGCAGATAATATCCGAGAATCATTATTTTTGGCGAATATATCGGTATTGGTGCCAACATCGATGTTGTCATCAAGGCGTAATATGTTGGGATAGAGGTGCTGCGAAAAACACACCTGAAGAAGGTATAAATGCAAGGTGTTGCGATGGTGCATAATGTGGTACTTGTGTAAAATACATGAGATTAGTGAAAGGAATATGAAAATATGGTGGGAACTGACCAGGATGTGGTGCATACATCGGTGCCTCTTGTTGAGTTGGAGCTGATGACAAACTCGTCGAGCCACGTGGTCCGGACCTAGGATTTCGGGGCGGTCGCCGTAGACTCTTTGGATGAATTTGCGTATTCCTCGCCTCTACCAATAGTATATATGGCTTCATGTGGTGTCTAAATCATGGCATGTGCTCTGCAAAGGTTGTCATTTTTGATACAAAAAAAGTTTCACGCATGGGTATGAATTCATTCCTACAATCCCAAATGTCGATATATTCCTTGTGGAATTCCCGTCAATTTTTGTTGGTTTTCCCCCACAAATCAAGCTTGTGTAGTGCTTTAATATCTTGCGGTAGAGGTGGAATATTTTATCTCCATCCAAACTGTCACATCACTCGATTGGATTCGTGCATCTCCACCGTCGCGTAAACTACCCATGGCATCTTCGCGTCCTACATACTTCAATTGGTCAAATTTTCATGCGGGATGCATTCTACAATTGCTGGATTGACGTATGGTATCCATTCAAACTGTAGTATACAATTATAATTTTGTTATCTAAAAAATATTAAATTTCAAATCATTACGTAATTATTATATGTTTGAAAAAATCAAAAACTGGTCGCACTTTCCTACCAACTGTGTAGAGATTGCATACAAGTGGACATGTTTTCACACACTCACTCCAAAATTTAAATAAAAAAAGAGACAAATTTTGAAAAAAAATTCGACATATTTGCCTAATTAGTCATTAATTACTTAAAATGTATTTAGAATTTATATTTCATATATCATTAAATTAAATTATTTAAAATAACTCATTTTTTACTTTCCAACATTATATCTAAAAATTTTTATATTTCCATCATACTTTTTTTAATAAGCACATTTTAATAACCATATTAAACATTTGAAATTAGCAAACTACATTTTTTACAGCAATTTCTTACGACACTTTTCGAAAATAATTTTCAAACCGTAAAAATAAAAGTGAAATAAGAGGGAGAATTAGTGAAGTAATCTTGCCAGTTGCCGTATGCGATGTTTTCAACCTAACTTTCAAAGAAATAGACTGCCTAGAACGACTTTATGAAAAAATAAGTTGGTCTTAAAAAGTAAGCTAACAAAAATATATATATGATTTTAAAATATTCATTTGTGAAAAATATTAAATTTATTTCACGGTTGAGTTAATTTTTCTAAGTCCAAAGTTTTCTTAAAATTTAGAGGTTTTAGGAAATAGGCTGTATCTGAGTTCAAATTTTTAAATTTGAGTTTGATTCACCCTTTTTTTATGTTTATAATATAATGTAATATTTTATTTTATTTTATTTTTATATATTATATAATTTATGATGTATAAAATTAATTTTATAGTAATATTATAATATTATAATATAAACATTAAAAATATGTTAAATTATTTATATATTAAATTTTAATAAATGAAAATACAAAATTATTAAATATAAATATGGTGCGCATTTAAAATAAATTTAAGTTAATCATTCACAATAAACGTACTTAAGTAAAATCTAAAATCTATATTTCAGATCGAATCATATATGAACAGATTTAAAATATATTAATATAATGTTTAAACTCAATCGTTATATTAAAAATGATACAAAATGAATTATCCAAAAGCAAAACTTTAAAAGTTGATTTGTGAAAGCTAAAATATTTAATCCTTTTAACAATGGCTTTGTAATGTAACATAGATTATTGACGGACGTGGTAGAAACCTGTCGGTGAGAAGGTGCCACGCGGAGTGACATGGGAAACATTAACCACTAAACAAGCAGGGACCCTGTTCCCAAATGTTCAGTGCTGGGGTTGGGCCCCACCCTTCCCACTTTAAAAAAAATTAAAAATTATGCGTGTTAACAGAGGAACAGGAAAATCTCTTTCACTTTACCTCCTATGCAGTCAAAAGTGAGATTCCTCCGTTGTCTTAATTTCATGAAGATCATATTGTAAATAAATTTCGAAATGATCAATATTTTTAATTGATTAAATTCTCAAAAATAGTAATAATTTTTCATCATATAAAAAATTATTATTGGAATTATTATTAAACTAAATAATTAATTCAACTAAAATTAACTCATTCACACATATGTGATTTCAACAACCAAAATACCAAAAACCTTCCATTTATCATTTCAACCAAAATATCATTTCCCATTCAAAGTTTATTTTAAGTTTCAAGTTTTAATTTATTTGATTTAACAAAGACCAAAAACAATAGACAATATCTTAAAAATGAGACATTGTAAAAGTGACAAAATTCTTTATTTTCTTTAGAAGATCATTGGTTCCTTTTTTTTTAAATATAGCATGGTACAATAATTTAAAGGACAATTTAGATTGGATAAGTGGAAGTAGAATTATAAATATAAATAAAAATATATTTGGATATTATAATTGAAATATATTGAGATTTAAATTAAAAAATTTAAACATACCCCACTTTAAATTAAAAATCTCAAAAATCATCCAAGGCAAGTTTGGATTGACATTTTCTTAAAACTATTGAAAGAAAAGAAAAAGATATATATTACATGAGAGGGATGGACCATAAGCATCAAATTTTAGAATTTAGATAGTAAAGTAACCTCAATCAGGGCGAAGGCGAGCACTTAAGGGAGACAAAAATTAAGATTTTAGTTTGTGATAGTAGGAACATTTTATCAAGAATAAATATGGAGTCATGGTACTAATGGTCGAGGAAATTGCACCAATTAGAGCCACTTTCACATGCCCATCGTCTTAATCATTCTAATTACCTATTAAAAACATATGGCATTTGTTGTAATATTAAGTATGCACTTGTCCTTTAGGTGGCAAAGATCAACAAAATCTCCTTCTTCAATAACTCTCGAATATTCATGATTTGGTTACAAATACCATTTGGTTGAAAAAGAAGGATTCTTCTACATGATTCAAGGCTTTGATTTTGGTCCAGAATCTTGCTGCCACATCCCAACACCAAGCAAGGCACAAATCACTGTGTTTCTGCTTCCGCTTTTCTTTTACCTTGGAAATTTTAATTATTTCCCACTAAATTACATTTACCAAAAAAGTACAGATCTCCCCACTATACTTGGATACTTGAGCTTTGATTGGATGCCCTTAATTTCATAATCATAGATTTGATTTGATTGGATACAATTTTAAAAGGAAAGTTTTATCCTTTTTATTACTCAATTATCTCGAATTTTTAAGTGTTCTCACTTAATAATAATTTAATTATCATTTTATAAATTCTCATAATTAAAATTTAAAAAAAATCATACCTGATTAAAACTCTCTCTCCATTTTCCAACCAAAAAAAATTAATTAGTACTATAGTAAAAGATGGTTCTAGCTAGCTAGCGTCTAGAACCTCCTCGGAATCAATGCTGCCACCATTGGACCTTCTTTTAGGACAAGTGTATGGCACACATCAAATTATCACCAGAAATTAAAGTATGAAACATAATATTTTCAGCTTCTATTTAAACACCCTTCGGCTGTCTCTAATGGTACAAAGAAATTGACCCCATAAGCAAAGCTTATAACTGTAAGAGCTCTCTTCAGTCCTCCTCCATCAGTGATCTCAATCTCCATCCTATATATCTCACCAAGTAACACACACTCCCATGGCTCCTGAACTGGTTCAAGCAGGTGTTAAACCAACTGTGTTGGCTAAACCAGTCACCTTGCCCAAGCGAGCTTACGTTACCTTCTTGGCTGGCGATGGAGATTACGTGAAAGGCGTTGTAGGGTTAGCCAAAGGGTTAAGGCAGGTGAAATCCGCATACCCTTTAGTGGTTGCCGTTTTGCCCGACGTTCCCGAGGAGCACAGGCGGATCCTGGAGAACCAGGGGTGTATCGTCCGAGAGATCGAACCCGTTTACCCGCCCGAGAATCAGACCCAGTTCGCCATGGCTTACTACGTCATCAACTATTCCAAGCTCCGTATTTGGAAGGTACGTCACACTGAATCAACACGTGGCAGCCCCTCGTGCTAAATCTTTGCATGATGTTTGAATTTAGTTGTACAGTTTTTTTTCTTTTCCATTAATGCCGGTGTTAATTTTGGTGGGTGCAGTTCGTGGAGTACAGTAAGATGATATACCTGGACGGGGATATTCAGGTGTACGAGAATATTGATCACCTATTCGACTTGCCTGACGGGCAATTCTATGCAGTAATGGACTGTTTCTGTGAGAAAACGTGGAGTCATACCCCACAATTCAAGATCGGTTACTGCCAACAGTGCCCTGACAAGGTCAAGTGGCCCGCCGAGATGGGTCAGCCACCTGCACTTTACTTCAATGCTGGCATGTTTGTGTTTGAGCCCAGTCTTACCACCTATGAAAACCTCTTGGCTACTCTTAAAAGCACCCCTCCTACCCCATTTGCCGAGCAGGACTTTTTGAACATGTACTTTAAGGACATTTACAAACCAATTCCTTTGGTCTACAACCTGGTTCTCGCCATGTTATGGCGTCATCCCGACAACGTGGAGCTTGACAAAGTGAAGGTTGTTCACTACTGTGCAGCGGTAAGAAGTTTAACCAACAACGTCTATAGATAAATATATATTTTGTATCATAATGGTCACTGAATAAAATCATTAACAGGGATCGAAGCCATGGAGGTACACAGGGAAAGAAGAGAACATGCAAAGAGAAGACGTGAAGATGTTGGTTCAGAAATGGTGGGATATTTACAACGACGAGTCTCTTGATTACGAAAAACCAACCATTGGTGAAGGACAGGCGGCAGAGTCGGTGAACATGCAGCCGTTCCTGGTGGCACTCTCAGAAGCTGGTGCAGTCCAATACGTAACGGCCCCATCAGCGGCTTAATAATAAACAACATGGCCAGCTCTGTTTTAGAAGAACAACGATCCAAAAAAAAAAAAACTACTACTAAACGTATAGCTGTAGAGAAAAAGTAAGCAATGTCCTTTTCCCTAGAGAGGTTAAGGAATAAAAGCTATTAGGTTTTGCTTTTCTTTTCTTTCTTTCTCTTTTTTTACTTGATGATGAAGTTTATGATACCAACTTGTGGTGTGGTGTCCGAGTTGGAAATGTGTGTTTTAATTCCCAAACGAGTCCTATTAATGAAAGTGAAGGGTCTGCAGAAATGGACCATATTGTAATGTTTTGCAGCTATATTTACATATGGTTATATGTATCACACTCTACTATATCTGGATCAGAAGTGCCCATTTCCACTAAAATCACCTATATATCTTTATTGCAACCTTTTCGACTGAATCACGCCAATATATCTTTGCTAAATAGCAAAGTGATTAAAAGACAATTCTCATCAATCTTTAAACGTCTTCTAGATTCCAGATTTTTTGGATTACAAACATAGTGCAGAAATTGGGGGTTTACTAAATGGACACACTTTTATGGGAATGTTAAACATATATAAAATCTCAATGCTTTCCAAAATGTTAAACGTAATTTTAGTTTTCCAATTACTGATTCAAGAGTATTGGAACTGATTTTATATTATTTTCTAAATATAATCACTCAAAATAAAAGCAAATAATTTCATAATCAATACTAATTTAGGCCATTATTAAAAAATTAACTTGTGTATTTAATCAATTTTAATATTTAATAATTATAATTAAATTTATATAATGGTTTTCTTGTACCAAGTAACAAGGCTTTCGCATATTACTAATATCGAAAATAATTTAGTTCATAGTTACCAAATTAAAAGGTTTAAACTTATATGGATTATAATGTAATTGACATAATAATCTTTTAAAATGACAGTGCATTAAAAATCAGATCATTCACGTAGGATTATTACCTTTTCTTATTAAAGTTTCCTTTGTTAAATCTATAAAATTTATTCTTATTTTCATAAGATTTTCTTTTGAAGAGATTTTCATCATCCTCTCTCGCTCTCTCTTTCTATATATATATATATATGGTATGATAATTTTTATCAGTACAACAGTGCATGATGGCAATTAAAGTTTTATGGAAAACTCCATTATTGCAAATTAAAATCATAAAGCTGAAAATCACGCTCAATCCTTATATAATATAATATAATATAATATAATCTCTATTTCACCAAAAAAAAAAATGGGTAACTTGAAGTCTTTATGTTCCGTCGCTACCATCTTAGTAGCGATCGCCTATTTTTGTTTCAGCGGAGTAGTCGTTGCGGATATAGCCTTGATTAAAAGCATCTG
The DNA here is from genome assembly GCF_025698545.1 of Gossypium raimondii. Lineage (NCBI taxonomy): Eukaryota > Viridiplantae > Streptophyta > Magnoliopsida > Malvales > Malvaceae > Gossypium > Gossypium raimondii. The sequence goes on along the minus strand of NC_068571.1, from coordinate 33,568,867 downwards.
CAAGCAATCCCAAGACTACGACTTTTGCATGACAAGTCTCGGCACCGACCCTCGCTCCGAAACGACCGACGTACGTGGCCTTGCCATGGTCTCTGCTTCACTCGCGGTTATCCAAATTCAAGATACCCTCGGTCGCATTCCCGACATTATCAAACAAACGACCGACCCTGTTGCTGTTCGGCGACTCGGGGTATGCGAAAATGATTACGATGGTTTGTTGGGGAATTTCCAGAACGCCTTCCGCGCTACTTCGAACAATGCCTTTCAGGATACCGTAAAGTTTGTTAGAGATGGAGCAAAACAAGTTGCTGATTGCCATGACATTTTCAGGAAGGATGGACCGATTGCTACATCGCCGATTGAAGGGGATGATGTCAAAGTGTTCAAATTAGCAGAGCTGGTTCTGATAGCCATTTATCGTCTAATACCCAAAATATAGTAGAGTTAATTTTAGTTACAAAAATAATTGACACTGGACAACAACAGTTGATGATTTTCATAAAAATATCTCACCATTTTATCGCTTTTTGTTTAAGCAGGTAATTCTTTTAAAGATGGGATTCCATTTCTCTCTCAATAACTAAAGCAGTAACGACAATAATAAGTAGACAGCTTTTATCTGCGTTTCGGGTGATACTCGCAAAACAGCGAATGCCTTTGCTCTTTTTTCTTCTTTCAGTGGATCACAGAATTTTGGCGTTCCTTTTCGTTTAATCTAAATGCTCATTTTCTGTTGCTTAGTCAAGTGAGGTTAAAAACAATAGTGATGGTAAGATTAGTTAATATAGTGGTGAGATTGAATATTGTAATGGTGAGATTAAAAATAATGGTGGGATGTGCGTCTGAATTTAAGCGCAACTGTAGCGGTGAGGTAATAATAAAAAATAACTATTAAAGGCATTAAAATAGAAGTAATATATAATAGAAATTTTTTAAATTATTTTACTTTTACGAAATTATTAAAATATATGAATTTATAAATTCATTTAATAAAATATTAAAATGCATCTTCAGATATTTTATTATATAAAATGAGAATTTTAAAATTTTTAAATCAAAATAATTAAAATTTAAAATTAAAATAAATAATCTAAAAGTAGTTAATTCAAGGAATGGTAAATTTAAATTTCTTTTCATAATAATCTATATTAGTTTGTTATAAAATAATGGGAAAATGTTTATTATTTTAAATTAATAAAATTATCTTACAATTGAAAATACAAAATTATTGAAGTAGAAGGTAAAATGAAGAAAGTGACAAAAGAAAAAAAAAAGTAAAATGGAGAAAAATTAAGAGTAAGGGTGTATAAGGAAAAATGACCACTAATGGGATTTTGGAACATTTGACTGGAGCATAAAGCTCTAGTGGAGAAATCGATGTCCAGTGTGTTGAGTGATGCTCTAATCGTTCTGCTCTTTACAATCCAGATGGATTGGCACGATGCAATTCAACCAAAAAGTACTCCAAACGCACTGAAATGAGATCAAACGGGCATCCAAAGGAAGCCAGTGTTAGGATAAACTTGCATGAATTCCATCGTTAGTTGAATCAGTTAAGTAATTAATTTGGTGGTTTTATTAGTTTAATTAGTCAATTCGATTCTATTTAATAAATTATTAAAAAGTCAGTGTCAAAACCTTTTTTGAAATCAACTTTTTATTTAAAAAAGAACTAAAATGGAGTCTCCACCAATCCTTTTATGAGGTGTGATCGGATCACCTCGTAATTTGATCGTTTTAATAAACTGTTGGATTTACTAAAATAACGATTTTTGGTCTACAAAATTCAGGATATGGGTTCGGGAGTCGGTTATGCACAAGGAAGGATTAGCACCCTTGTGACGCCCAAAATTGGTACCTAATTGATTACTTGATGTCTTAGGTCGAGAATTAAAAATTAAAAAAAAATTAAAACACGAGTTCACTTTGCATGATGTTAATGTTAATTAAAATTACTTAAATAAATTAAGTTTTATGGAAAAAGGCCTTATTTCAAGTTAATCGAGAAGCAAAGATCATATCTCATAAGTTAAGACACGATCCCTCGAATTCTCGAAAACCAGAATAAACGCCATTTGATTGTTACCTAAATTTCTTTTCTTTTTTTTTTTGTTATTTTAAATAGGTTATTCAATTACTTCGGTTCTAGGGAGATGCCATACTCCGTAAGTTAGGAGCACGACTTCTCCGAATCCTAAAAATAACGAACATTGCCTCGGTTTTGAATATTTTGTATGCATTGGTTAAAACGAGTGTAACTTTTAAAACAAGGTATATTTAATTTACTTGGGCATAATGTAAAAAAAATGATAAGTACATTATGATAGCAAAATAAAATGAAATAATCATGTAGGTAAAAAAAAAGAAAAAAGAAATGATGATGTTAGTGTAATAAGCAAAAATAAAATAAAATAAATGAAGAAATTAAAACTAAAATTAAAATAAAAGAAACACGTTGGTAAATAACAATAATAATGTAAATATAATAGTAACAAGAATCTTGGTTTATAATAATAACAATGATAATCATATCGTAACTATTATCATAATAATAATATGAGTAAATAAACGATGATAATATGGATAACATAAAAAAACCGTATAATAAAATATAAATAACATAAATTTTAAATACTAAAATAAATAATATAGCAAATAAAGAGGCAAAATAAACCAAATAAGGATTAAATTGAAATTTAAGAGAAACTTAAAGTATAGATCGCAAAATAAATAAAGAAGAGGGAATAAAGAACTAAATTTAAAATATAAGAAAACTGACAATCTAAATTTAAAAAAAAAAATAGAGGATTAAATTAAAATAGGATAAAAACTTTAGGGGTCAAAGGGTAATTATCACCTTCATTTGACACGTGTCACTCCCTAAGGGGTCCACAGTGGGTCAGGGGACTAAATTGTACAGGAATTTAAATTGTGGGGAAAATATTAAAATAAATAAAACTGAATAAGATTAAATTAAAAAGATAAAAAAAGGCAGAAGGACCAAAATTGAAAATATCCCTCCCCTTTAAAAACACGCGGATCCTAATTCGGGTCGGGTCAGACCCAAAATTGTATCATTTTGGGGCATTTTGGAACCCCTTGAAACGGTGTCGTTTTGACGCCCTATTTAAGTAAAAAAAAACCCAAAAAAATATTTTAAACAGTTTTAAAAAAACACTTTGTTTTCTCTCTTTTTTTTCTCTGAAGAGGGTTTGGGTCTGGCCATTGTAGCCGCCGCCGCTCCACCGTGGCCATTGGCCGTCAACGACAGCGACCGTCGTCTCCGATGGCCAAAAAATTAAAAAATTACTTATTTAAATCCCCTTTTAAACCGTTTCAACCTCTTTTTTTAAAAAGAAAAAAGAAAAAAATTGATACCAAAACCCTAAAAATTTTCCATAAAACCTTTCAGTTTCTAGTTCTCCGACGAGGCTTGCGGCGAACCACCAAGTGTTTGGTGGCTTTCTAAGCTGGAGGAGTCTCCGACGACGGCGTTAAGGTAAGAACTTTTTTATTTTTGTTTTATGTTAAAAAACAGATTCAAATAAAAAGAAAAGAACAAAAAAGAGTCATCTTCGAAATTTTTGTGCTCTGTTTCTTTATTTCCTCATGTATATATCTTTTACATAGTTTTTTGTTTTGGCTTTTATAGCCAATACATTACATTTTTTTTACACTTTGTTGTCTTTTCTTTCTTTTTTCTTGTAGACGGTGGTTAAGGATGACAGTGACAAAGCAGTTGACGGTGGCAAAACTCAAGGCGCGAGTGTGCTGACATGGGGTACATGCGGCACTAGGGGGCTAGGGTTTTTTTTAATACTGTTTAGGTTCTTGGGCCATTTGGGCAATTAGGGTTTTCTGATTTGGGTCATATTGTAAATGGATTGTTATGGACTTTTGATTTTTGGTTTTATTTATTTTATTTATGGTTTGTTTTTTTTTTGTTTGGGCCCGGGCAAAATTAGGCTTCTACAGCTGTCCCTCTTTGCTCGTTGTCGTGTAACGAGAATGGAGTAAAGACTTTTAAGAAAGAACAATTTTCTTCGGTCTCACCGAATCTCGACCACTTTGGTGCTCCACTTTTTCAAGTAAATTCATTCTAACCCACTGCAACTTTAGAGGTACAGGATTTGTCACTTTAATCTATTCCACTGCAACTTCAGGAAGATTAGATTTGTAGCTTTAATCTGCTCCACTGCAACTTTAGGGAGATGAGACTCGAATCTTCAATCTACTCCACTGCAACTTCAAGAAGATGAGACTTGTAACTTTAATCTGCTCCATTGCAACTTTAGGGAGATAAGACTTGTAACTTCCATTTGCTCCACTGCAACTTCAGGAAGATGAGAATCGTAGCTTTAATCTGCTCCATTGCAACTTTAGGGAGATAAGATTCGCTATCTTCAATTTGCTCTACTACAAATTCAGGGAGATAAGATTTGCCACGATGACTTCAATCCGTCCCACTGCAACTTCAGGGATATAGGATTTATGGTTTCACTGATTTGTTACACCGTTCTCTAGGGAACATTACCTGTAGAATCCATTTCATGAGCCTATATTTATGCCAAGCGATTAGGATCTTATGATCAGAATGAATCAAATGCTCCTAACTAGATGTATATGAATGATATTTGCATGAATGCATAATGTCATTTTTCAAGAATAATTCTCATTTTAATGCTTAGGTTGACATTGCTCGTTGTTCGTCAAGATTCGATCACTGATGTGTTACCATGCCTTATTGTTCAGATCTGGTATATTTGATAGAAACCCGCAGAAATAATCACAATTTAAACTATTCGTTCCTAAACATTTTCAACTCTTAGATTTGGTCAGTTCTGACTAGTGGTTATGCTTCAAGTCATTGTACTATTTAGAAAACCTTTCAGAGCAATATACATGAATCCTTTTACTTGAATATTATTAGTCCATTAATCATTATTTTAATGAAAAATGCTTGAAAAAGATCATAAAAAGGGGACAAGATTGAAATTTATTCGGAGCAAATCTCTAAATAAATAGATTAATCAAAATAGCAAACGTTGCTAAAATACAAAATGAGTAAGATGAAACTAGGTGCCCAAGATATCGTAGCATGAGCTTCTCCGTATTAACTTCTCGATGACCTTTTTGAGCCTGATATGTGTTTAGAAGATCCAAAGTACTTTGTTGATGACCCAAGATGTAACTTTCTTCCTTTTGAGAAGACCCGACCATCACATGTTCAATCTTCAATTCAAATTTGAGCAGCCATTTTTTGGGATTTCAACTTAAAACCCTTTGGTCTCAAGGTGCCCTTTGCGAGTTTTCTCCTTGGCCTCTCCTTCCATTTTTTTGAGGTGAAGTATTTTTTGACTGAATTTGAATTCACAGGGTTAGGCAGGTTTTTTCCATCCATCTCGGTTAAAATTAGCGCTCTTCCAGAAAAGGCCTTCTTTACCACATATGGTCCTTCCAAGTTTGGCATCCACTTTCCTTTGAAGTCCTTTTGTATAAGAATGATCTTTTTCAATACCAGGTCCCCCTCATGGAATTCTCTAGGGCGAATCTTTTTGTCATAAGCTCTCATCACTCGTTTTTGGTACATCTGACCATGACGGATAGCTTTCAACCTCTTCTCTTCAATCAAGTTCAACTGATCATTTCGGGATTGGATCTATTCTGCTTCATCTAACTTCAACTTTGACGAAACTTGAAGAGAAGGAATCTCGACTTCAATGGGTAAAATTGCCTCTATTCCATAAACCAATAAGAAAGGCGTTGCCCCGGTGGAGGTTCTAACAGACGTTCGATAAGCCTAGAAGGCAAATGGTAGCTTCTCATGCCAATCTTTATAAGTTTCAGTCATTTTCCCCACGATCTTTTTAATGTTCTTATTGACTGCCTCCACCACACCATTTATTTTGGGGCGATATGGTGACGAGCTATGGTGTTTGATCTTGAATTGACTACAAACCTCCGCTATCATGCTGTTGTTGAAGTTCAATGCATTATCAGATATAATCCTTTCTGGCATCCAATACTGACATATGATCTCTTTCTTCAAGAATTTGTTGACTGCCGACTTTGTGACATTGGCGTAAGAAGTAGCCTCTACCCACTTTGTGAAGTAATCAATGACTACGAAGATGAATCGATGCCCATTGGAAGCTTCTGGAGAGATCGACCCAATAACATCCATGCCCTACATAGAGAAAAGGCATAGAGAAATCATAACATGAAGAGGTGAAGGAGGCACATAAATTTTGTCTCCATAAATTTGGCACTTATGACATCTTTTAGCATAATTGATGCAGTCCCCTTCCATTGTGGACCAATAATATTCAAATCTCATGATTTGCTTGGCCATTGTAAAACCATTAGCATGTGTTTCGCAAATACCCTCATGGACTTCTTCCAAGATTTTCTTAGTCTCAACAGTGTCCATACATCTTAATAGCACCTAATCATTTCTTCTTTTGTATAGGATCTCACCATCTAAGACATAGTTATTGGCCAGTCTTCTCAATGTTCTTTTATCATTCTCGATTGCTTGATCAGGGTATTCACGATTCTTCACAAATCGCAGTATATCGTGGTACCAAGGGTGGTCATCCTTTTCTTCTTCATTGATGTTGTAACAATGGGTCGGGCCTCATAAATACTCATCTGGTTAGGTTTTACACCCTCTTGTTTGTTCACTTTGATCATGGAAGCTAAGGTAGCCAGGGCGTCAGCCATTTGATTTTCATCTCGCGGAAGGTAGCTGAAGGTGATGTCATCAAACTCGTTAATTAACTCCAGAATCAACCTCTTATACTTAATCAACTTGGGATCTCTTGTCTCCCGTTCACCTTTGAGTTGATAGATCACTAATACAGAATCCCCATATACCTCGAGTACTTTGATCTTACATTTTATGGCTGCACGGATACCCATGATGTATGCTTCGTATTCTGTCATATTGTTCGTACAATCAAAATCCAATTTACTAGTGAAGGGATAATGATATCTGTTTGAGGATACTAGGATAACCCCGATACCGTTACCGATAGCGTTTGACGCTCCGTCAAAATTTAGTTTCCAAGGATGTCCTTCTTGAGCATCTTCTTCAGTGGTTACAACATACATCATATATTAATTCAGGAAATTGAAGTTCAAAGGCTCTTAATCTTCTAAAGCTCTACTGGCTAAAAAATTTGTTATTGCACTCCCTTTTACTGCCTTCTAGTTTACGTAGACTATATCAAACTTGAAAAGTAGAATTTTTCATCGGGCCATCCTTCTATTTATGGCAGTCGACTCCATCATGTGCTTTAGAGGGTCTATTTTTAAGATGAGCCAAGTTGTGTAGTACAACATGTACTGTCTCAGTTTCCGGGTTGTCCAGATTAAGGCACAACACAACTTCTTAATTGGCGAATATCTTGTCTCACATGCAGTGAATTTCTTACTGATGTAGTATATCGCTCTTTCTTTTCTTCATGACTTATTGTTTTAGCCAAGCACGCATCTCATAGCATTTTCAAATACTGCCAAGTACAATATCAGTGGCTTATCTGGACTAGGTGGCATCAGTACTGGGGCATTGGACAAGTAATGTTTGATCTTGTCTAAAGTCTTCTGGCATTCTTCATCCCATACACTTGGATTGTGTTTCTTAAGGAGACGGAATATGGCGTCGCATTTCTCAGTTAGTTGTGACATGAACCGGACGATGTAATTTAATCTCCCTGAGAAACCCCGGACCTCCTTTTAAGTGCGCGGCGGAAGCAACTCCTGTATACCCTTGACTTTGTCCTAGTCGATTTCGATCCCCTTTTCACTAACTAAAAATCCTAGCAATTTTCTCGACCTAGCCCCCAAGGTACATTTTGTTAGATTGAGTTTTAGCTGGAATTTTCTCAACCTCAAGAACAATCTCCTCAAGACTCGAACATGCTTATTTTCTGTTTGGAATTTTGCAATCATATCTTCAACATAAACCTCAATTTCCTTATGCATCATATCATGAAACAAGGTTACCATGGCTCTTTAATACATCGCTCTTGCATTTTTCAGTCCGAATGGCATCACTTTATAGCAAAATGTTCCCCACAGAGTTACGAATGTGGTCTTTTCCACATCTTCAGGATGCATCTTAATCTGGTTGTATCTAGAAAAACCATCCATGAAGGAGAATAGTGAATAACTTGGCATGTTGACCATTAATGTGTCAATGTGAAGCAACGAGAAATTATCTTTCAGGCTGGCTTTGTTTAAATCCCTATAGTCTACACACATTTGTACTTTCCCATTTTTCTTAGTGACAGAGACTATATTAGCTACCCGCTCAGAGTATTTAACCACTTTTATGAAATCAGCATCAAATTTCTTATTGACTTCTTCTTTTATTTTTAACAGGACGTCGGGCCTTATCCTTCAAAGTTTTTGTTGAATTGGCTTACATTCTTCCTTTATGGGAAGCCGATGTACCACGATATCAGTACTTAGACTAGGCATGTCTTGATATGACCATGCAAAGACATCTTTGAATTCTTGGAGTAACTTAATGAGGTTTCGTTTTGTCTCTGTAGTGATGCAATCTCCAGTCTTCACCTCTTTCTTTTCTTGTTCGTCTCCTAAGCTCACAATTTCTACTGACTCTTTGTGAGGTAAAATTTACTTCTCCTCTTGTTCTACCATCCTTAACAAATTAGGAGATACGTTACAATCTCGATCATCTAGATTACTCTGAATTAGTTCTAAAAATTATAGGGATCTCTTCTGTAGTCTAATTGTTAGAACACTTCCAGGAATGTAAGGACGAATACTTGAAAAGTTTTCCCCAATTTCTTCTTTGGATATGGAATTAATGCTCAAGTTTCCCAACATTTCTTCTGCAACTTTTTTTTCTGACCTTTTTTGTTCAGGATAAATGATTTTTCCTGATACGAACATTTTGGACATATATGGAAAGGTCATTGGTTCCGATTTGACCTCTCTCCCACTCAGTTGCGCTCTTTTTCTTTATTGTCACTTCTCCATCTTCTTCTTCTTTTGCCTCATATTTGGCTTGTACTCTAAGCTAAAGCGGTCTTGTTTGTTTATCAGCATAGGTGCTTCGACCCTTCCTTGTAGGTATTTTCTGAGTCCCTTCCTAGGTAAGACTCATTTCCCAACCATCAACTGCAGGTCTATCCTCGTAGTTTTAGATATTTTGGGCACTAGGATCTTCCTTCTTTCAACAATGAAACTTACATTAACAAATTCCAGTGATCGAAAGGAACATTCTATTGCCTCTCCATTCACTCCTATGTATAGTCACTAGTTACAGATGCGATGATATCTTCTTTAGCGTTTATTGTCACCAGTCGAACCTCAGTTACCAACTTTAATTTTTAGTGTAGTGACGACGGTACTACCCCAGCAGAGTGAATCTAAGGTCTACTCAATAAGAAATTATAAGAGGGCTTCATATCCATCACCAAAAAGTCTACCTCATATATTTTCGGACCAATTAAGAGAGGTATTTCAATCTTTCCCATCACCCTCATTTCTATACCATCGAATGTTCTTACTATATTTTGGAACGTCTTCATGTGAGAGCTATCCACTAGTAATCTGTTCAGTGTGGATAGAGGCAAGACATTCAGTACAGATCCATTGTCAAATAACACCGCTGACAATGTATATACTTTGCAGTGGGTAGTGATATGTAGAGCCTTCATGGATCCCATGCCCCTCGGAAGTATTTCATCATCATTGAAAAATATGAAATCGTCAGATGGTCTAGCTTGTTCACAGAGATATCATTAGCGACATAAGCATCATTCAACACTTTTATCAACGCACTACGATGTGTCTCTCAGCTCAAGAGCAAGGCTAGTATTGATATGCTAGCTGGTCGTTTGTGTAGCTATTCTACAACACTATACTCGCTATGCTTTAAGAATTTCAGGAATTCCTTAGCCTCATTCTCAGTTACTGGCTTGGTAACTAGTAATTCAAGCATAGCTATCTTTTCTTTCGTGTACTCAACTGCCAGGGTTTTCTCTTTAACAAGCTCGGTTCTTGCACTTGCAGGATCATAGTGTCTCCCACTGTAAGTGTAGAAACCAATATCTCGGCCCTCTTCTGAAGTGCCAACCGAATTTTCCTCTCTTGGGATCATCACATTGTAGTCATAATTCCATGGAGCCCTATTGCTATCCTTATAGGAAAAAGCCATGGGTTTCTGAATTATGACTCTCGACGCAGCTTGTGTTCCTACTTCATTATTTCTTGGTCGTGAAATAATCACCACCGGATGGTTAACCTTGTAGACCGTCTCTGTCGATCCTTCCGACTTTGCACCAAAGCTCTGAATTCAGTGTTCCTTCCGACTTCTCCGTTGACCTTGTGTTCCTCCTTCTGAGCCTTTGACATCTTCAAAGAATTCTAACTCATTATCATCCATCAGACTTTGCACCAAAGCTCTGAATTCAGTGCACTCTTGGCTCTCATGACCTCCTTCAACGTGGAACTCATAGTAGCTCATCGCTTCTTTATGTCTCTCCTCTAAATCTTGCATGATTAATCATCCCCCTATCATCTTTTGCCAAACCCAATTTAGTGGGGTTTTTATTTTCGCCACATCAGTTTTGGTCATATTTCCTCCACTCTCAATTATCGTGTTCACCCCTTGATTTGAATGATTGGGTAACGGATTTCCTGCTACATTAGGTCTCAATAGATTATCGAACCTTACGATCCTTATCTTGATGAACCTTTCAATCAGCTTTTTAAATGCAGTACAGTTCTCAATTGAGTGTCTCGTTATTCCTGCGTGGGTTTAAGTAAAACGGGGATACCACATGCGCATTGAGCAAATTCTGATATAACTCCCTATATGTCATCGGGATGGGTGTGAACAGGAGTTTTTCTATGTTTTGTCTAGTTAGATTCTTGCTTTGAGGGGCCTTGATGGTTGGTTGTTACGGTCATTGGTTGACCTACAGTGACCGATTTTGAATAACTTTTATACACACTCGCGGAGTTCGCTTATTTTTCTTCTTTTTCGGGGCTGATCTTTTAGTATTTTCCCCCGTATCTATTTTCTCACTCCTTACTACATTTTCAATCATTTCTTCGGATATTACTATATCTGATAAGCTCTTGGTAGCACTTCCCAACATATGGTTAATGAACGGGGCTTTTAGAGTGTTTATAGAAAGCATTGTTGTCTCCTTCTCCAGAAGAGGTGGTTGGACTTGTATTGCCACCTCTCTTCATCTCTTAGCGTACTGTCTAAAGCTTTCAATTTTCTTTTTCTCCATGTTTTGCACGTAATTCTATCCGGTGTCATGTCGGTCACATGGCTGTATTGTTTCATGAAAGCTTGTGTCAGGTCTTTCCATGAGTTGATTTTGGCATGGCTTAACTGGTTGTACCACTTGGCGGCCGACTCGATCAAATTATCCTAGAAGCAGTGAATTAACAGTTGGTCATTATTAACGTATCCCGTCATTCTTCGGCAGAACATTGTGATATAGGCTTCAGAACAACTAGTTCCATTATATTTTTTGAATTTTAGAGTTTTGAATTTTGGTAGGAGCACTAGGTCAGGGACTAAGCTCACCTCCTTAGCATCAACCCTGCAAAGGTAATTGGCATTCTCCATAGCTCTGAATTTCTTTTCCAACCACTTGCACCGATATTCTAGTTGTTTTGATAATTCTACCTTGGCTCTATCCATTTCGACCATGTCGTCCATATCGAGAGCAACCGGGTTGGTCAGATTATCCCTAGGGTTGGAACCTAAACCTGTTGGGTAATTCACTAGTGCTGAAGTGCCAGCTTGATATTGTTGAGGTTTTATGGTAACGGGTACCCTTCGTGGATATGTATCTGGTTGGGCTTGGACATTTGCTAGGGTAAAGCTTGGGGGTATATAGGGTCTTCATTATCGTTCCTAGAGTTATTTACACTACTTTTCCCTTTTTCAATCCCTTCGGCCAGCAACTAGGTCAACTGGCTTACCATGTTTCGTTAGGACTTTTTATTTGATCCCTCATGTCTTGCTGTACCTTAGCTAATTGTTCCTGCAACTGGGCTTGTAACTAATCTGGCATGTCTTTCTGAATTTGTTTTAATCTCTCTAACCTTTGATCCATGGCTCTGGTTTTACCTCGGGTACCGTAACAATATTCGGTTGGCAAATTCTTGTTGGTTTCCAAGGTAACTTCAAAATTTTTGATTAATTAGGGTCTTTTTGTGAAACTTAATGCATATGATGAAATATAATGCTGATGAATGAAAAATGAATGCAAAGAGAGGCGCTGGTTCTGTTTCAATTCTCTTAGAATAACTTTACTAGAAAACAAATCCCTTTACATAAAATGAATACATTTTACATATACGGCTTTACCCTAATACTCAAAGCCTTGACTTTCTTAAGAAGCCAAGCTAATTTTCGTCCTTCATCCAGTTCTAATTCGTATTTTAAGCTCAGCATGTCGACTTGAACCGCTAGGGTTTGCAAATGGTCGGTTACTTCCCGTACTTGAGTCACAGCTTCGCCCATGACGTGATCTCTATCCCTAATCTGACCTTGAAAGCATTGGAGTTGCTCTTTTCAGTACTCATTGTTCGTTTCAAGAAGCTCAACTTGAATTTCACAATTTTACAGTGCAGTCTCGATCTCTTCTATCTTTCCCTTCAACTCTTCAATCTTATTTAGGCTTGCTTTAAACTCAATTACGGAGTTGTGACTACGACATTAATGTAATAAATTTTCTAATTCTGCTACTCGGGCTCTTAATCTAACACTTTTATTTCACTTTCTAACAAATCCCTTTTTAAAGCATCTTCTCGAACTCGAGCATCTTGGAATTTCTTTTCCCACTGATCAGCTATAATCTTTTCTTTTTTGATTTCTTGTCGCCATTGTTCTCATGTTTTACCCAACCCGGCAGTCCTTATCAACAAACGTAACTTCTTATAATCTGTTTTTAGATTGTCTAAGCCTTCCTCAGCCTTTTCCTTTCCTTTTCTCATTTTCTCCACTTCTAACTTCTGGACTTCGACAAACGCTACATCTTTTCCTCTTCCAATTGTTCTATCTTTTTCCCCAGCTCTGAACTCCTTTTTTCAAAGTCTTGCTTTATGATTTCTAACTTAGACAGGATCACTTGTAAGTGTTCTTCTATTGGCCGAATGTTTTCTTGACTTGAGACAGGGACATTGTCATTGGCTCTTTTACCCCACCACCAATCATACTCGGGGGTCGTCATGGGGTTTGCAGTGAATCCTTTCATTTTGTAAGTTTGGTTCCAAGCGTTCGATATTTCACGAATCTTTTTTTGTAATTATCACCCTTGTACGCAAACTTGCACTGAGCCAACCCTTACGTTGTCGGTATGAACTGTCTTAATCTATATTGTCTCAATACAAGTAGAGGGTCGTATCCAATAGCTCCCCAAATCCCGAGTAGAGAGACTTAGTCGAAGTCTTCACATCGGTATAAAATCTCATCAGGGATCATCCAAAGGGCCTTCCATTCAACATCTTTGTCTTGGAGACTCTGGAGAATTGCCATCCATTTCTCCTCTAAAATGTCGTGTCGCCTTAGCGTAGCCACGAATTCTTTCAACGGAGAGTGGTTCTCGGAGAATACTTGATAAGAGATATTTTCTACCTTTCAAAAGTGGCTGTGAAACTAGGCTAGCAAGAGTTATGCACACTCGATAAATCTTCCTTCACCCGCTTTCTGACATGCAGTCAAAGATATAAAAGTTTTGGTCAAAATCGTCGGGACGGGTGTGACCCTTTTGTCAAGCCGGTCGAATAGATCTGAAATTGTATCATCTATGTGGCCTAGTACTTTAAAAAAGATGACCAACCCGTAAAGACTCAAGGCGAAGACGTCAACTCTTTTCTTCGTATCCGGATGTGCTAAGATCAAGTCCTACAAAATTTTCCAAGAGATGTATTTACTATCTCCCTTTTGTTTAATCCAGGTTGTGGCCCATTGCTTACTAATTCTCGTTATGCTCATTAGCCTCTTCAAGAAAGTCGGCACGTTGACGGCTCTAGAATAAGCTTTGTAGGCTTGGATCTTCGGGCAACGGAGCAGAGTTGTGTACTCTTCTACGGTGGGTACCAAGTCTGTTTTCCTAAAAGTGAAGCAGCTATAGGTGGGATTCCAATACTGGGCAAGAGCTCGGAATAAGTGCTTATCCACTTTGACATCGAGTAAATAAGATAAGTCACCATAGTTAAAGTAGAATAACTGCTTGGTTTCGTCATCCCATTGGTCTCATATTTCTTCCAACTCTTGAAGGTTATTCTGAGTCACACTAATGTAAGTGAAATCCCATAATTCTGACACATATCCCTCCGTCAGGCTGTTACCCTTCTCTTGTTATGTCTTCTCAGACCATATCTGGACGACCGCATTTTCTTCCACTTTATCAAGAAATCCCTTTTCCATGACAAGCTCTATATTTAGCACTGAACGTGAATCAGCACCCTTTTCTATGATGAAAATGCAATTCAATCATAACCAAAACAAAATGAAACAAGTCAGTATATTTCATACAAATTTAGAATTCAAAGCAAGAAAAAATAAATATAACACCTAATCAGGTGACCACTAGAGGTTCGGTATGGTTCTACCTAAGGTAGGCTCTTAGAGCTCATTATATGCGGTTCGGTTCTAAAGTAAGGATACCTGAACCAACAGATTCCTCGGTCCTCACCCATTATAGGCTCATACGAACTGAGTTCGGTTTATGGGAACATATTTCCCTATGGCTATATGAAGATGAAAATCTCACGAAGACATAGGTACGGATGTATCTTGAAAGCAATCTACTATCCTATATGGAGGTGAAGACCTCACGAAGGAATAGCTTCTCACTCCTACTTAAGAAGGGAAAAATCAAACGATTATGCAATGCAATATGCAGAAACATACCAAGAGACTCGAACCAATAAAGCAAACATATCATTATGTAACAAAATGATGAAGACCACAAAAATGAAGGATGAAATGCAATGAAGGGATCGTAAATTTAAATCAAATTATCAATTTTCGACAAAAAGACCAAAATTAATAAACTCGCGGCTTGGCTCTCTTATTTTGTCCTCAGTGGAGTCGCTAAGCTGTCAAAACCCTTTTTGAAATTAACTTTTTATTTAAAAAAAGAACTAAAATGGAGTCGCCACCAATCTTTTTACGAGGTGTGATCGGATCATCTCTTAATTTGATCGTTTTAATAAATGGTTTGATTTACTAAAACAACGATTTTTGGTTTACAAAATTCAGGAGATGAGTTCGGGAGCCGGTTAAGCACGAAAAAGGATTAGCGCCTTAGTAACGCCCAAAATTGGTACCTAGTTGAGTACTTGATGTCTTAGTGTCGAGAATTTAAAATTTTAAAAAAATTTAAAACACAATTTCACTTTACATGATGTTATTTTTAATTAAAATTACTTAAATAAATTAAGTTTTATGGAAACGGGCCTTATTCCGAGTTAATCGAGAAGGAAATATCATATCTCGTAAGTTAAGACACGATCTCTCGAATTCTCGAAAACCAGAATAAACGCCATTTGATTGTTACCTAAATTTCTTTTTTGTTATTTTAAATAGGTTATTCGATTACTTCGGTTCTAGGGAGATGCCATACTCTATAAGTTAGGAGCACAACTTCTTCGAATCCCAAAAATAACGAACATTGCCTCGGTTTTGAATATTTTATATGCATTAGATAAAACGAGTGTAACTTTTAAAACGAGGTATATTTAATTTATTTGGGCAAAATGTAACAAAAATGATAAGTACATTGTGATAGCAAAATAAAATGAAATAATCATGTAGGTAAAAAAATGAAATGATGATGTTAGTGTAATAAGCAAAATAAATTAAATTAAATTAAGAAATTTAAAATTAAAATTAAAATAAAATAAAAGAAACACGTTGGTAAATAACAATAATAATGTAACTATAATAGTAACAAGAATACGGTTTATAATAATAACATCGATAACCATATTGTAACTATTATCATAATAATAATATGAGTAAATAAAATGATGATAACATGGATAACATAAAAAAACGTATCAATAAAATATAAATAACATAAATTTTAAATACTAAAATAAATAATATAGTAAATAAAGAGGCAAAATTAACCAAATAATGACAAAATTGAAATTTAAGAGAAACTTAAAGTATAGATCACAAAATAAATAAAGAAGAGGGAATAAAAGACTAAATTTAAAATATAACAAAACTGACAGTCTAAACTTAAAAAAAAAAACTTAAAGGAATAAATTAAAATAGGATAAAAACTTTAGGGGGTCAAAGGGCAATTATTCCCCTTATTTGACATGTGTCACTTCTCAAGGGGTCCACAGTGGGTCAGGGGACTAAATTGTACAGGAATTTAAACTGTGGGGCAAAAATTAAAATAAATAAAATTGAACAGGATTAAATTAAAAAGATGAAAAAAAGAAAGGACCAAAATTGAAAATATCCCCTCCCCTTTAAAAATACGCGGATCCTAAGTCGAGAGGTTCAGCTCTGCCCCAAAATGGCGTCATTTTGGGGCATTTCGGAATCCCTTGAAACGGCGTCGTTTTGACGCCCTATTCAAGTAAAAAAAAAACCAAAAAATTCATTTTAAACTGTTTAAAAAAATGAACACTTTGTTTTCTCTCTTTTTTTTTCTCTGAAGAGGATCTGGGTCCGGCCACTAGAGCCGCCGCTGATCCATCATGGCCACCAGCCGTTGGCAATGGAGACTACCGTTCCCGTGGCCAGAAAATTAAAAAATTGCTTTTTTCTTTTCTTTTTTAAAAAAAATCCCCTTTTAAACCCTTTCAACCCTTTTTTTTTAAAAAATTGATACCAAAACCCTAAAATTTTTCCAAAAAACCTTTCGATTTCCAGTTCTTCGACGAGGCTTGCGGCGAACCGCCAAGGGTTCGGTGGCTTTCTAAGCCAGAGAAGTCACCAGCGACTGCAGCAAGGTAAGAACTTTTTTATTTTTGTTTTACGTTTTCAAAAAAAAAAAACAGATTCAATGTTTCTTTATTTCCTTGTGCGTATATTTTTAACATAGTTTTTTGTTTTGGTTTTTATAGTTGAATACATTACATTGTTTTTCACTGTTCGCTGTCTTTTCTTTCTTTTTTCTTGCAAGCAATGGTTGAGGATTACAGTGGCAGAGCAGTTGACGGTGGCAGACCTCGGGGTGCAAGCGTGTTGTCGTGGGGGACGTGTGGTGCCAGGGGGCTAGGGTTTTTTTTTTTTTGAATACTGTTTAGGTTCTTGGGCCATTAGGGTTTTCTGATTTGGGCTATATTGGGCCATATTGTAAATGGACTGTTATGGACTTTTGATTTTTGGTTTTATTTATTTTATTTTTGGTTTGTTTTTTTTTCGGGCCTAGGCAAAAGTGAGCTTCTACAATCAGTTTAATCGTCAGTTGAATTAATTTTTTGCTTGGTTCAATCAATTTTCAAGTTAACCGGTTCAATGCCTTTCTACGTATAAATACCTTATTAATTATCGATTCAACTAGTTTAGTTTGATTTAAACAATCTTAATAATCAGGAATTTGGATTTACAAATTTATTTTTTATATTAAATAAAAAATTTGAATTCCAATTCCTTAAATTCCAATTCAAATTCAATTTTTATTTTTTTATTTTTTGATATATCAAATTTAGAATTGGAAATTTATTTATAAAACCTATACATTATTTGAGGGCAAATTACACATAAAAGCCCTATTTTTTTAAAATTTATCGAAATGGGCCCGATATTTTATTATTTATCAGAATGGGCCATTTTCCCCTAAATTGCGTCCACGTCAGCGCGATGTCAGGGGACGTGTCAGCAAATCGCGTCCACGTCAGCGCGATTACTTACGTGGCAACAAATCGCGTCCACGTAAGCGCGATTTGCTGACGTGGAAGAAAATCGCACTTACGTGGACGTGATTTGCGTCGTACGTGAACAGTACAGCAAATCGCGCTTACGTGGACGTGATTTGCGTCGTACGTGAACAGTACCCAGCAGTCAAAAAATTGACCATTTATGTTTTTTAGCTTGAAAAACTTTGAAAGGCCATAACTTTTGGCTCGATTGTCCGATTGAGACGATTTTTTTTATTTCGAATAACTTTTCAAGATCTACACGCTAACAAACTGCCAAAGGCAATTTGCCGCAGTTTTTGTCGAAAAAGATCCTTTTTTACCTCTAAATTTTGATTTTTTCGGTTTAAACTTGAATTTTGAAACATTCAAATTATTATTTTCCTTATTTATTTGAAGTAAACACCGGATTTTTTTTACAGAATTGTTGTATTATTTTTTCTGATTTGACACGTGTATGGAATAGGTCTGATAAATCGTTAGAACGTAAGTAATATAATTAAGATAATAACAATATTTTTATAATATGTTAATTAATTAGTTTAGCTTAGTTGGTTAAGATGCTTGCTCTTTTCCCTTAGTACCTTGGTTCAAATCTTGTTGGCAATAATTTTGAATCTTTTTTGTACTTGTTGCATTTATTTTTTTTATCAATTAACTCTTCAATATTACAGTAATACATATTGGGGCAAAATACCAAAAAAAACCCTATTTTTTTAAAATTTACCGAAATGGGCGTGGTATTTTATTATTTACCAGAATGGGCCATTTTCCCCGAAATCGCGTCCACGTCAGCGCGATGTGTCAGCAAATCGCGTCCTCGTAGGCACGATTTGTGTCCACGTAAGCAAAGCGCTCTGACGTGGACGCAATTTGCTGACACATCCCCTGACATCGCGCTGACGTGGACGCGATTTCGGGAAAAATGACCCATTCCGGTAAATAATAAAACATCGGGCTCATTTCGGTAAATTTAAAAAAAATAGGGCTTTTTTTGGTATTTTGCCCATTATTTGACACATTTCTTCTTCTTCTTTTTTTTAAATTTTATACAGATATAATAAATTTTACATTGTTATGAGTAATTCAAATTTATTTATAAGATATATATATATTTGGACAAAGTTTGAATCTTAGAGTCAATCCTTATTATTAAGAGGGTTTTATTTGAATGGCACTCTCGATCCAAACATGACTAGTTTCAAATAGTAAAATGAATTATAATGATTTGTTATAAAGATAAAAGAAAGTGTATCACTTAAGTTTCTATCTTGTTTGATTTAGTATTACCAATCAATCGGATTCCAACTCGGATAAGAAATTACCAAAAACGCATTCTTTTTACAAAGTAATAAATAAATATTATTATGAGAGTATTCTTCATCTTTTATAATCTAAAATATATATACACCATAAAATTTCAACATAAACAGGCTGGTTTAAGTTGTTTTAATTATTTTTTCTAAATATCATTGTGTTTGGTTTTTTTTTATAACATGAGTGAAAAAAATATTATATAACATATAATATTTCACATTAATTGGGATTAATACATATATTTTACCTTTGTTTCCCAAACAAAGGATTTAATGAAAAAATTATTCATGTGTGCTAAATATTAATATTGAAAATCCATTGCATTTATGATTTTTTTTTTAAAAAGAAGAAGAAAATTCATCACATCTGATAACAAAACAGGGACTCCATAGCTAACAAGTAACAAATGGTTGTGAACAAAAAAAGAAAAGAAAACCAACAAAGAATTGATGCTACACTAGAAAAATACTGGAATTATCAACAATGATTTCACTAAAATCCAACACTTAATTATCCTAAAAAAAGCTAAATGAAAGACGTGAAGCTTGCTTACTGCAGGCATCTCAACACTGACACAACATTTCTTCCATATCCATGTTGCAGACACTTCAAATGTTGTTCCAGTTTCACAACAAGACTTCCATGAAGTGAAATTTCCCTTTTCTTACTCTCTTTCAAAGCTGTTTGAACAACATAGTTTCCATACCGATCTTTCGCGACCGAAACAAATCGATCACTTCGAAGAAGCTCGTTTATCACCCGATCCAACCCTGACGATAGCAAGCAGTGCTCCACCACATAACTTCTGGTTTTCGTTGTCGACAATTTCACATAGTAGCCTTCCAAATTCCTGAATATTTGGTCATTCATCGCAGGGTTTTGGAGTCGTATCACACATTGGACAACATAGTTCCCTGTGGGATCTTGTGCTAGGAATGCCGAATTCCTACTTATCAATTTCAGCAGTTGATCTCGTCGCGGTCCTTTGATTCGGGTCACAAACCCGCTCATCGACACTGATCCTTGCTCGTGTCTAACGAGTTCCAAACAATGTTTCATCGCTTGAATGTTTAACGGATCGTTAGTCTGAGAATCGAGAACATCGAGGCACTCGAATATCACATAGTGTCCGATCGGATCCATCATCAGTTTTTCGAATTTGTCACTCAAAGCTTTAATGACACAAGTAATCAATGGTGATTTCTCAAGAACAGTGATCAATTTCTTGATTGAACAGCTTCCATATTTGAGAAGTGATGCATAGTAAATGTAATTGTGAGGAACTAATAGCTTTTCCAGTATCATTTGCAACTGGGTTTCGTCTGCAGATTCGATCAATTTTTGGAATAAATAGCGACCGGATTGATCGATCATCAACTCGACTATGAAGTCGAAAACCCAACTAAATATCATATTGTTATTTGTTGAATTAGATAACAATTTCTGGAGATCTTTTGATCCCTCTTCAGTCTTTGCCATATCAATAACCCAATTACTGTAACCATAAGAATACTCTGAACCCAAACTGAAGATAGGTTGAAACCCAGGGCTTACATTAGAATTAACGTCATCGAACATGGAAGAACCCAGATTCATAGATTCTCCGGTGAAGTAATCCAAACAAGACCGAAAACTCCCAACCCTTGAAAAACCTAAACCATGGTTCCGTTGAGGATCAGGGAAAACGCCAGTTGAAGAAGCATTCAAAGACAAAGACGAATTGTCGAAAAGATGCAGATTTTCAAAAGGAAGCTGAAGTGCTTCAAGAGAAGAAGAATACATGGAAGTCATTGTGTTGGGGTTTTGGGGATGAGTTGAACTCTCCATTGAAACAGGAAGAAGAGAGAGGATGCAAGGAAAGACAATGAGATCTTTGGTATTTATAACACTTTGAAATTGTTGTTGGATTCGAAGTATGTTTTCCAGGTTCTTTTGGAAGTGGGAAATTCATATTATATTTTTAAAAACAATACTTGAAATCTCTTCTTCGACTCTCCGTAGGATTTTAAACTTCTCCACAAACTAGGGATTGAGAAAACGTGATTACTTGTTTGACAAGTAATCTCAATTCTAGTTAATCTTAAGAATTAACCCTCCATATATTTAATTTCTTATTATATCAAACTAAATATTTAAATTTTAGACTTATGTATATAATATAAAAATTAATAAATATCTAAAATGGTATACCAGTTCAATTAATTACAGTAAAACCTCAATAAATGAATATTCGATAAATTAATAATCTCGGTTAAATAATAATTTTCGGTCCCGACTTGGGGCCAAGGGATAAAATAATAACATCGCTAAATGTATAAGATAATATTTTTAGAAAAATCCTTAAGGGCCCAATGAAAATATAAAATAATAATTCATTAAATAAACTGAAATTTTATATACAATACATAAAACTAAAGTGTTTTCTAGATAACTCTTTTTTTCAATTTTATTCTTTGCTAAAATATGCATCTATAGTTAACTACTTATTCTTTGCATGTGAATCAAATACAATTTTATCTTTAACTTTTAGAAGGGTATAAACCAAATCTCGTATATTCTTCTCGTGTTATATTAAATAATTCTTCAAGGTATCCACAGCTAGAAAAGCCTCTTTTGGAGAAACATGTGGTAAAACACTATTGCCATTTGGATCTTGCTCGTCATCAGCCGGCACATCCATTACTCCTTGAATAATTTCTTCATCCGTAGGTGACTCCATCAAAGATTCATTTTCACTTAGATAATTCAAAATCTGCTCAACATCCATGGCATTTCTATAGTGTAAATAAGAAATTACTTCTTTTAATTTATGAATACCTTCAACATCACCAATTTCTTGTTTGAGAGGCATATCCTCCTCAGATCGAATTTTGCAATGTCGAAAACAATTTGCAATAGTTGTAGGCTTCACATCAATATTCCAAGCAGCATTAATAAAATGGATTACATCCAATACATTAATCTTTTCAGGATCTATTTCTCCTTTCTCATAACCTTCCAAGATGCTAGAATAAAATCGGCGCTGATCTTAACTGCTCTAATAATTTCAACATCACATGGTTGAATATGAAGGCAAAAAGAATAATTCAACGTTTCTCAAGCCTTCAATATCCTTGGGATGGGCTAGGCAATTGTCTACCATAAGCAATACCTTTCTACTAGTCATTTTAGCATCAAACCAACAAATAAAATCTTGAAAAAGTAATCTAGTCATCCATGCTTTTTTGTTGGCTCAATAATGACAGTTAAAATTGTCAATATTCACATGTTTAGAGCATCTAGGATTAGCAAACTTACCAATAACCAACAGAGGCATTTTATCTGAACTATCCTTATTGTAACAAACCACAATAATAAGTCTTTCATTGTCCTTTTTTTGTCCTTATAATTGCTTTTGTAGCCAGTGAATGATCTCTGCTTTCAAACGATAAAATAAGCCTATTTCATCCACATTATAGATATTCTTCCAATCAAAATTTTCCAATTTAGCTCTTATTTGAGGTAAAGCATCTCCAATATTCTCCATAACAACTGAACCACTTTTACCAAATCTTCTATAAGACTTAATCCCTTGTCTTGCCTTGAATTGTTCTAGCCAACCAATTGAGAAGTTAAATTTAGAATTTGCATCATCATACATTTTCTGCAGAAACCCTTTTGCTTTAGTTTGAATTATTTCTCTAGTCATGTTTACTTTCTCTTGATATTGGAGAAACCACTCATACAATACATTATCTAATTAAGAATATTTGGCTGATTTGTGCCTTTTAACATTGCTATTCTTTATCTATTTTGACAAATATTTAGATGACCTTTTAAGAGTATTTGATATTGTTGATTGGCTAATAGAGAGATCAAATGTTTGTTGAACCCACTGTTGCAAATATTTTTGACTTGAAGAGGGATGCTCATTTTTGTACTCACATAATGCTTTTCTCATCTCATCTGTCAATGTAGACTTTTGTACAATATTTTGATACGTACATGTGTTTATTTATAATAAAATTTTTAATCTATCCAATGAATATATACGTATTAGATTTTGAAACCATTAACTCTTTTTTTTTCTTTTTGGTTACATGAGCCAATTAATTAACTCTTTTTTGTTACATGAACCAATTAACTTTGATTCATTGCACCTACATGCATATTGGATTTTGATAAATAAAAAACTCATGCATAGAGTATGAAATTTTCTCTAATTAATTTATCGATAAATTAATAAAATATTCATTTATCGATAAACTAATAACCTCGATAAAATAATAATTTTTCCAAGTCCTAAGGGTATTATTTTATAGAGGTTTTACTGTACAAAAATGGTATGGTATGGTGGTGAAGGCTGTCAAAGAGGTAGCACCACCCCTCTTTTCTGAAACATGTCAGTCACCGTTAAACAAAAAAAAATTAATGGGTGAAGGTATCTTCATTAGTGGCACTGAAAACTCGTATATAGGTCAAAATGGGTTAAATACTGGTCAAAATGGATTAAAATAGGGGTCAAAATATGAAAATGGTATTTTTGGTGAAGCCTTGTTGATAGGTGACACCAGTGGGTTAAGCCTCTCTGACAGGCGGCACCATATTGATGAAGCCTCAATGACAAGCAACACTGGTGTCAGCGAGAGGTCTTGTCGACATAGGGGAGCTGACGTGATGGGATGAGGCAATGGTACTTCATGTGAGTGAATGTTTTAGTTTGGAGGACCTTATAACCAGCCATGGTCCTCCATTCGGTGCTAAAGAAATAGAGGGAGGAGTTTTGGAGTTAAAAAGAAAGGAGTAGAGAAGAGAAAATGAAGAAGGTGAAAAAGAAAAGAAAAAGTTAGTAGAAAAGATAAAAGAGAAAGAAAGTAGAAGGAGAAGAAAATGAGAAGGAAGGTAAAAAAGAAAAAAAAACAATTAGTAGAGAAGGTAAAAGAGAAAGAAAGGAGAAGGAAAAAAAAGAAGAAGAAAAACTCATATTTTAGGATAGAGAAGAGGAAAGAGAAGGCATGTGTGTTTGTTTGTTTTAAAAAATAGAGGAGATTAGGGATTAGGGAATAAATTTTTGTTTTAGGGTTTTAAAGGAAGCTTAGAAATAATTTTATTAGTAATAATTATAAATTATTAGTTAAAATGTGAGGGGTAAAAAGGCCCAAATGCAAATTAGTTACCGAAATGTGTTTTTTGCAATAAATTAATTAAACTGATTTTTTTTTTTTGAAATTGTAGATATCTAAATGGATTCTTTGATTAATGACGACAATCACATATAAAAAAGGTCAATGTGATGTTAATAAAATTGTTATTTGTTATTCAACGGTCCTCTTATAAAAAGTGCAGCCATTTACGGAATTAAATTAGGTTATATTAACTAATTGGTACTTTAATATTGTCAGGGCCCATATTGAGCACTGAAGGATCGCGTGAATGGTGTAGGCTATCTATCGGATGAACGCCTTATCCCATACTTGGAGTTAGTCAGATTCGAATCAGCAGCATTGATCTGAACATTTGATTTGTAGTACGACTTAATATCCGTTTTAGTCAAGTGGTGGCACCTAAAGACCCACACATTTCATTTGCTGTGTGGGGAGTGCACCATCACACTAGAGAATGTTGCACTACAACTCGTGCTCCCAATCGACGAGAGTGTAGTTACAGGCGATTTTCATGGTTGAAGATAACGTTGATTGCCGCGAGTACCCGCAACGTCAACATCGGGCACTACAATGATTTACCCCTTAGACCACAGCATCAAATCATTAATTTTAGAGGTTTCTGTAATTTCAATGTTCAAGTTTGTATTTATTTAATTATATTAATATTTGGGCATTCTAACTAAATTCTCGTGGAACAAACTTTGGATATTTTGCTACTAAATTTAAATGAAATTGTGTCTAAGATATAAATTATCGACTTACATACATGCAAAACATACATACAGAAATATACATGCAAAAATTAGATTCATTGGAAGAAATTTGGAACAAACTTCGTAATTTAAATGATATGCACTGCACCAAACTTGGAACAAACTTTGTAATTTAAATTAGATGCATTGGAACAAACTCGGTAAAATACATATCCAAATTCCAGCATGGAGTACATTAGTACAATTCCTACCCGATCATGACGATTGTCCAATATGGTAGGTTTGCTGTAGGCATTTACTCTGATTATGCCCAGCTAATCTATACATGCCACAAAGCTTCCCGTCAGTTTTCTCCCTAATGTCAATTTCATTAAGGATTCTAGTCACTTGCGGATGACCTTTCGAATTCCTATGCAACCCTTTGTCTGGGACAAGCTTGAAAGTCATCGGAGGCACCTCCCATATAGACAGATCACATAGAATAGGGAACTCATTTTCCCAAACATGCAACGTGCGCTCAAGAGTATACACCTCAGTGATAAACTATTCAGCATTGATCGAGGTGTGAGCACAGGCTGCAACAACATGAGCACATGGACAATGAAGTGTCTAGAACTTCCCTCAATCGCACTGTCTGTTTTGGAGATAAACTCCGTAGGACTTAGGTGAGATACCGGGTTGACGACCAATTGACTCCGCAATTTGATATGTTTCAAGTTGTCGTGAATATATTTCTACATTCATCGACCTCGCCCTCTGACAGTTCACATCCATTGCATTCCTGACATCTTCGACAAACACATGTCACACCTCTATCTGGTTGACTTATTTCAGCCACATTCTTGGCATCAAGGTAGCTAGCTAGCTTGTAGAACATAGCCAAGAACACAGATGAAATCAGAAGATGTCATATTTTTCTTAACACGAAGTTAAACGCCTCTACCAAGTTGGTGGTCATATAACCATATCGAAACCCGTCATTGAAACTTTGAGCACATTGCCATGGCTCTATGGTACTCAACCACTGTCGGAAAGGAGTGTTTCTTTCACCTTCTATGTCACTTTCAAGTCTAGTCATCCTTTGTTGGAAAATGTATGGCCCTAGCTCGTACGCTGTGTATGTATTAAGAAAGATAAGTTATAGTCTCGAATTAAATTGTTCTAGTATAGATAATAGTAAAACATATATTGAAATTAAATTTTACATATTTTCACAACTTTTCTCTGCCAGTCTGCATTCTTATACTCTCGGTAGAAGTTAGTTGTGATGTGCTAGAAGTAATAAACGGATATTTATGGAACACTGGAGCACCTAATGGCGACAATTATTCCCTTCCCTCTATCAAATATGATGCAAATATTATCATCCCTAACAAGATACATCCGCAGGTTAGTGAGGAAGAATTCTCATGATTTCATGTTCTTCTTGTCCACAATGGTAAATGTTATCGGGAGCACATTTTTGTTCTCGTGTTGGGCAACCGCAATAAGTAGGATCTATGTATATTTCCCGTATAACTAGGTCCTATCTACCTACACAAGTGGCTTGCAGTAGGGAAATTCCCGCATGCATGGATCAAACATCTAGAACATTCGATGGAAAATTCTTCTTCTCAATTGTAGTTGGTCATCTGGGCCATAATAAGGTTGTGTCTCCAACTCAATGACAGTCCTCGGTACATACTCCTGCATAGCGACTATCCATTATTGTAGCTCATTGTACGACGCATCCCAATCCTCGTACAACAGCTCAATTGCCATCTGTTTAGCTATCTGCTCAATTGTCATCTGTTTAGCTATCCATGATTTCTGGTATGATACTCAATACTGGAATCGTGCTTGCATTTTGACAATCAGTACCAAAACTTTAATGGTTGGCATGTCTTTCACCATTGGCATGAAGTATGTGCAAATAGTTTTGGAATCAAGTTTTCGGTGATCTTCTGTCATATGTGTTGAAATGCATGTCTAAGGCCAAATAAATTTTCGTATCTCACACATTTGCGACTTCTGGATAAATGCAGCTCGTACCAGCCAATTGCAGCCTTCTATCAACCTCCAACGCTCCCCAATAGACAATGTTGGTTTAGACACGATGACTTTGTAGTCCACCGACACATTCATGCTATACCACTTAATGACAAATACACACTCTTCCTTGGTTGCGAATTTTTGGCCCACGAACAACTCTTCAAGTTAGGAATCTACGGCCAACTGGTGAGCAGGTAGTATATCAGGGTACTCTAGGAACTCGGCTGCATGTATCGCATCGGGGTTTATGAGCTGCATATGTGCCCCATGATCACTGTGTATCACAATGCATCGAATCAGGTTCCCGACTAAAGACTCGTTAACATTTTCATCGACATTTGCGCCTGCATCGTCGATATCATCCGGAACCTCGTCTAGATCGGGATCAGTATAAACCTTGTGATTAAAAGGATCACTATTATCATATCCATAATCACCATCCACATTAGTCTCAAACACCACCGGATGTAGTTGTAAACGAGGTCCCGGGTTCTGGTTCTCAAACACAGGTGCAACATTAAGATCGATATCGATCCCATGTACAGTTGATTGGCTATCAGTGTACAATATCTGAACCACCAAACATAGATCTTGAAATCAATATTCTTCACCTAATGAAGTGGGACTTCAGCTGACTCCACATCAGCTAACTCAGCAAATTATTGAATCGATGCAGTTATGTGGCTCCTATTCCCACAATAAAGAGCGACTATTGTCTCCACGTCTTCATCATTTACAAGTTCCATCTCGGTGATTTTGATGGGATATGTCAAAACTAGAAACTTGTAGAAACGTTTTGAGATCCTTCTCCCACGACGCCTAACAATTTTCGCACTAATCCTTTCCTTCATATCATCAACCGAGACATTTCTATTAAATCTCATTGCTATTTGTTGGCGACATTCAAATATACATCCAACTGTTGTTGTCAAAATTACTCCATCGAAATAAACACATAAGAAAAATTGATTATCTATTTTCAATACTAAATTTGTTAAAAAAGAAATAAAAACTCTCAATATAATTTCAAGCAAAAGAATTATTGTAATGTAAAAAAAATGAATTTCATATCTACTAACCTTGTAAATTCTTCTCTATCTGTTTACTCTTCTTCTATAGAAAATTTTTTTTGTTATTCTTGAATTTTCAAAAAAAATTTGTACAAAACACTGGTTAAATACTGGTATGGCTTGATTGGTACCGCTTTTGACATGGGCACCACCACCAAACGACCCAAACATATATGACCTAGACCTAGACCAAACCCGTATTTAACCCATATAAAAGACCATTTTTGGTGCCGCCAATCAACATGCCTTCACCCATTAAAATTGTTTTTTTTGTTTAATGGTGGTTGACATGTGTCAGAAAAGAGGGTGATGCCGCCTCTTTAACACCCTTTACCACCCCTACCATACCATTTTCATAATTAATTGAGTTGGTATACCATTTTAGATATTTATTAATTTTTATATTATATACGTAAAAAAAACCTAAATTTTAGTTTTTATTCAAATATTTAAATTTTGGGTTTTAGGCGGATATTTAAATAAAAGAGAAACTTATTAAATTTCGTTAACTATAAAAATATCATAAAAGTCTTTGTACTATATTTTGGTTCTCTTACTAAAAATAAGTAAATTGGTCCATGTACATTAGACAAAAGCAAAATATTCTTTCAATTGAAACTTTACTATTAAATGTTTATTTTGGTATTTTATATATAATCATAATAACAAATTTAGCCATCCACCTTTTCACATTTATTCAATTTAATCAATATTATTTTATTTGATTCCTTACTACATGACACTATTTTATTCAATAAATAATTTAAATGTCATAAAAATAAAAATTTCTTCAAAAATTTCAATATGGTATTGCTTGGAACCGGCTGTAATACCGATTTATCATCCCAATACCAATCTATTTCTATAATAATGATATATCCATTATTGAAGCGATTAAAATTATTGGGTAAAATATATTAATAGTGATCTAACTATTACTGTTTTTTAGATCATATAATTATTCAATTTTTCATTGTTTTGTCACTTGTCGTTAAATGGCTAAAGAAAATATGATGTTTTATATTTTTAAAAATAATTTAATAGCAATTTTAAATCTCAAACATTCATATATTGTGTCAATTTAGTCTTAATTTTTTTAAAATTAACTATTAATGTCCACAAAAATAGTTAATTATCATTGAGAAATATCAAGTTCTCAACCATTTAAAGCACAAGAAAAGTAATTTATTTGGGGATTATCTAATTTAATAATAAGCAAAATTTAAAAAAAACTTTTGTTTTTAATTTTAATTTATTCATTGTGTATTGAATTATTTTTCATGTAAAAATAGGATAAATTAGGAGATGTGTAAACATTAAGAGCTATTTTAAAAAAAATTAAGACTAAATTGTCACAATGTATAAATGTTTGAGGGTTAAAGTTATTATTATTTCAATTTTAAAAGCTAACACATCATCTTTCCATTACCTATTTAACAGTTGGTGAGAAAAAAGGAAAAGATCGAATAGTTGAGTGACTATTTTATAACTTTTCATAATTGGGTAACTAAAAATACTTGCTTAAGTGACTAGCATTATAATTTACTCAAAATTAATGTCATCCATAATATATAACATATATAAATTCAATTATTTGATTAATTTTTTTATATTTGTTAAAGAATATAAAAAATTGTATATTTGATCAAATTTAAATTCTCACCGGGGATGAGGCTTACACTTTTGTTGGAATATGATGGCTTCAAATGCTTTATACTTACTAATATTAGTTTTTAATTACTTCTACTTTGTGGGGTGATGCGGAAGCTGGGGATTAAATTTTAGAAGCTCCAACAATCAACTCGAAGTAAACCAAATTAAAAACAAGCTTTCTTAGAAAAGAAAAAAACCACGGCAACAAAGACTTTTAAACCTTCAAGAACTCAAAAAATTCAATCAAATAAATTAAAACTCAATCAAGAATTTCTAGAATTAAAGAAGTAAATAAAACAAACAAGGATGAAAGAATAGAAAGATGAAATGGAAGGTAGAAGATCAATGATAAATGTCGCAAAAGTAGATGGATAGATAGCCTAGACTACTTTGGTGAACTTGTACAAAAAAAAAAAAAAAAACTATATTCGTCTTTAATCAACTCTCCCAATTGACTTGAATTAGGTCAAACCTCCGCAACAATTCTTTAAGAAATAAAGTAAAGTCTATTAAGAAAATAACAAGAAGCTATTCTAGTAAGAAAGAACTTCATTGGAGCATTTTTATTAATCAAAATAATCAACATACAATATATATGGTGGCTATAAAAAATATAAAGGCATATATATAAGGAAACAACCCTTCCTTTATCTCCGAGCAATTAACCTAGCCTAAACTACTTAAACAAATGGTTGTATATAAAATTGTCCATGGATTGGGTTAGGCCAAGTAAAAATTTTAGGCTCATTTTCTAGGCCCGAGCTAGCCTAAGAAATGGGCCTAAATTTTGTCTAAGTCTGGTCCGGATAAAAATGCTAAAACTTGAGTCTGGCCTAGCCCACTCGTATTCAAATTTTTATATTTTTTATATATAAATAAATTTAAAAAATATAATACACTAGAAACATTAAAATAAATGTTTCCCAACAAATGGAAAAACTATAAAAAATACTTAAATAATACTAAGATAAGTACAACTTAACAAACAAATACTTCTAAAATAGTAGCAAATTTAATAATAAAAAAAGAATTATACAATTACCAAACAATAACAACAAAATAGTAAGAATGTAATAGTGAAATGATAGAAAAACAATGAAAAAACGGTGGCAAAATAGTAAAAAAAATAGTTTTTTTTTTTGCAAATCTGGGCTGAGCCCAAGCAAAAAAGGCTTACCTGAGACCTGGCTCGTTTAGAAAATGAGCTTTATTTTTTTTGTCCAAACCTATTTTCCGGGCTTATATTTTTGTTCAAACTCTCTCACTTTTCAGACGGACTTTCAGGTCAAACCGGGTGGCCCAACCCATGGACAAATTTAGTTGTATGGGTGTCTAGGTTCATTGTAGACTTAACGTTTTTAAATAATTTAAAATAATTTTTATTTTTGCACTGCTTAACAACTGACTTAACAAAATCAGAAAATTAACGGTGAATGACTGAAACTATTGGTTAAAGGGACTAAATTGATTGTTTTGGCCAAAGTTCATACGCTTATCTATCCTTAAGCACTACGCTCATTCATTTTTTAGCAAAAGCAGCATACCTTGGAAGAAGGATTTATGCAATGACTTGAATGCGGAACATTCAGCAGATGAACCATCAACTTGCATAGAGGATTGATGCTTGTAAAAGTTACTGCAAACGTAGAGCTGTCTTTTGCGTTTGGATTCTCAATTGCGACTAATTTTTGTTCAACATTCATAAATTAATTTCAGATCTTTCCATGAGCTTGGTATTATAGAAATTGGTTAAAGAACTGTTATGATTATGTTACATAATTTAGGGAAGAATAAAAAAGGTCCACTTATTGCACATGCTTAAACAAGCATTCAAGAACCCAAACAAAGAAACGACATTATATTGTATTTATATATTTAACATTACAGCAATCAAACGGCGTAACCATCAATTTTCACCAAGGAAGAATGGCCCAAAACTGTTTGTTTCTTTTGGTAGCTATATTCAGATAATACCACAAGGAAAAACCAAAAAATTTAACAATTATTCTTGAACTACAAGCAACAAATGGCAATTTTTGCGAGAAACCATGAAAAATACAGCACACTTGAACTGGGGTAGACATCCATATAACTCAAAAAGGAACCTGAATTAGTGGTGACTGAACTCAATTATGCCATCTATGCCTGCAAGGTGCGTACATGTATACAGGTGTAACTGAAGATGTCAAAATACTACTATCTGTAACTTCAGGTATAACTATAATAAGAATTATGTGTGAGCTTCTTTACCTTGTTTGCAATATTGTTCGAGAGCCAGTCCAGTCCCTCGTACAGTCCTTCACCGGAAGTGGCACATGTGCTCTGGATATACCTGCAGAATGTATTCTAGAGGGTGATATACGGATCCACAAAGCAGAGAGGGTCAGATACAGGACAGAGAGAATTGATCATCTTACCAGTGGCGCTGGCGGGGAGAATGAAGACCAAGCTTGTCAGTAATCTCAGCAGCATTCATAGCATTTGGAAGATCTTGCTTGTTTGCGAATACTAGCAGAACAGCATCCCTCAACTCGTCCTGCCAATGCACAAAAAATAGCATGTTAAACTTCAGCAGAACACATGCCCCCCTAACAACCTAGAGAGCAACTTCGAATCATTTCACAACCATTTTTATAGCAATCATTGCACCAGTATAAGAAATTTTACTGCTCAAGTACCTCGTTCAACGTCCTATGTAACTCATCTCTAGCCTCAACCACACGATCGCGATCATTGCTATCAACCACAAAAATAAGTCCTTGTGTGTTTTGGAAGTAATGCCTCCACAATGGTCGGATCTATATAGAAAACTCAAAGCAAATAAGCCAAGTGATTAATTAAGATCAACAAAAACCATAAACGCTTCTTAATTTCTAACAGGATCTAAGATATACTCAAAACAGATGGTCCAATTTTGACAGACTAAGTATCCACCTTCGTATATATACCAAATGAACATCTACCTAGGCTTCTCTCCTTTCAAGGAACTATACAAACTTCAGTTTATCAAGAAATTATTTATACTTAATACAATATATGAGATCAGCACAATCCCATTCTATGGTCATAGTAATAGACAAAATAACATACACAAAAATGCCCTAGATAAAATCTTTTGATGCAACCTTTACAGTTAATAATATATGTAACGGTACCTTGTCCTGGCCACCAACATCCCAAACAGTGAAACTGATGTTCTTGTATTCCACGGTCTCAACATTGAAACCTACAAGATTATAGTATATCATAATAAGCCATCTTGTTTGAAACAAAATGCAATTGAGAAACGAATGTTAAAACTCCATCCATCAAAAGAATAAAAGAGCGAGTTACCTATGGTGGGAATGGTAGTGACAATCTCTCCCAACTTGAGCTTGTAAAGAATTGTGGTTTTACCAGCGGCATCAAGTCCAACCATCAATATGCGCATCTCTTTCTTGGAGAAAAGCCAACTGAATAGCTT
Source organism: Gossypium raimondii (assembly GCF_025698545.1). Taxonomy (NCBI): domain Eukaryota; kingdom Viridiplantae; phylum Streptophyta; class Magnoliopsida; order Malvales; family Malvaceae; genus Gossypium; species Gossypium raimondii. Next base: position 33,535,584 of record NC_068571.1, on the reverse strand, counting down.
TGTGAAAGATAGCCCCATTTTTCATGTCTGCCAAACACCAAAATCCACATCAATTTCAGTAATCATCAATTTATTAGAAAACCAAAATAACTAGAAGTATTCAAGGTCAGAGCAGATCCAACGGTCATAATTGAAAACAAGCATAGGATCTTAGAGAGACGATCGGTAACCAAACGGAGTCCATATCAAAACATGAAAATCTAAATACCAATACTACACGAAATCAATTAAAAGAAATGCATATCGGAGCAATTTAATGAACTTACAATGCTTCCAAGAATCAAAGCAGATGAAATAACAAGGAATTGAAAACTCAAGATATTTAAACAAAGTTGAAGTCAAAATTTTAGAAAAGAAGAAGGGAGATGGGGAAAAATAAGTTAAAAATGAGAATATTCTTTGGTTTTGAGAAGAGATAGAGACTTGCCTGAGAGAAATGTGTACGATTATTACGCGAAGACAATCAAAGGAGAGAAGCGAAGATCTACACCCCTCCCTCGAAATCAAAGGTGCTGTCTTTCAGTGTTTTTACGGGGATTTGGAGATTGATAGATCCAAAACGGGATACGCCGTCAGCCGTTTTTTATTGCTTTACCAGGTAGTTAGCTTCGTCCTTTAAACGCACGCGTTTTAGATCGCTATCCCTTCTAGTAAATAAATGGTCGGTTTCCCTTCGACCAATGAGATCTTTTTAAAAAATTGAATAGTTTTTATTCCTATTTTGCTCTCAGTCCCTCTACTATTCGAAAATACGAAACTTATGCAAGTAAAAATTATAATCACCTTACTTTACAATCCTAAATTTTGAATAAAAGACCTTACAACTCCAACTTCATTATTCTTATTGGCCTATCACTTAATTCAATTTAACAGAAATCACATCAATTGGAGTTTAATTGATTAAATCAAAATAATAGAAATTTAGAAGTAGAGAGACCTAATTTCAAATGTGTAAATAGAAAAAAGACCAAAAGCATAATTAACCCCCCCCCCAAAAAAAAAAAAAAAAGAAGCTTTCTACCTAGTAAAACATTTCAAACACCTAATTATTCAACTGACGCTATACGGATTCCCCCCTATGTTCAACTGACGCTGTTAAAAGAAAAGAAAACCCAGCATAATCATCCTAATTATTCAATTCTTTTTATTAAGTGAATTCTTAGAAGGTGTTAAATCCTCATGAACAACAGTCATTTCTCTTAATTATCTTTTTCACCATCAGAAATAGATTTATAGAAAACAATGGTAGTATCATAAGCTTCTATGTCTACAACATGCAGCAGCAAGCAGTATAATTAAGTATGCTCTGCTAATCCGCGGCATCAATATCATTGATCTCACAACTTAGGTCAATGTAGTGGCTGACATATCAGCACGTCCTCCGGTCATCCTCTCGCCTGAAAATTGTGTCTACAGTTATTAAGGCTTGCATAAACAGGCACCCATCCTTGGTATGGTAGTTGTTAAAGCAAAGAAATGATTGAGCTACTATTATCTTAAATAGTAATTAGAATTTACCTGTGCGAACTCTTATAACATCCGTGACAGGTATCACTGTAGAACCGACAATTAAAATATTAGTATTAATCAACAGCAACAGGTTAAATTCTTTACACGCATGAAAATCAGATCAATTATAGCCTTTTGCTAACAATTTCATTCATTCATATATTAATGGTTGGACACAAGAATAAGAATAAGAGACCCCAATACAATTTCGGAATGTTATAGTCAGTGAGGTCAAGTATAAACAGTTCAACAAATGGTAGTAATCATGATGCAGCTGCCAGTTGTTATGACATTTAGACTTAGACATGCAGAATTTAATCAATATTCCAATTTTTCCAAATGCCAGCACAAACATATAGAATTCAATCCTTATTCCCATCACACCAAACACTGCATCACATATTCAGTGACCAAACCATTTTCCATTCACGAAAGAACAAAACTAGACTAAAGTTTTTCTGTAAACAGGCTTTGTACTTAACCTGATAGTTCAGAGCCATAAATTTCAGCTAAAAGGAAATTAAAGGACTTCACTATTAGATATGGAGAGTAGAGAGTTTGATCTCTTACATAAAATCTTGCCATCACCAATCTCATTTGTCCTTGCTTCCTCAATTATCTTGTCTATTACTATAGCAAGATGGTCATTTAGACTAAATTTTCATAATCATGCTTCCACCTTTGGCAGGATGGTCATTTAGAAATGTACATGGTTAGAAATAAATATAAACATACTACCAAATCATTCATATATAGGAGAAATGACTCTTTAGATTATGTATGTACATACCTGGTCCTTGCTCACCACAATCTCTATCTTGACTTTAGCTACAAGCTTGTCTTCAGAAAATTCAGAGCCTATAGAACAATAAACACGAAGAAAATTTAGTAAACAAAAGGAATATCGGCTAACTTAAGCCTGCCCAAGAAAGAATAGAGAAGTTTGACTAAGGTACATTAACTAAAAAATTGTTGAATTCCACCAAGATCATCATTAACACATATAGATCATAAATTTGATAAACAAATAAGGAAAAGGTATAACTTTCAGCCCCTTGTATATAACAAGAGCTTACCATCATGTCTCTCTGTTGAACCTCCTTGACAGGGGCGAAACCAGAGCAATTGTTTGGGGGGGGGGGGCAAATGAAATTTTAATTTCTTATAGTCTATATCTTTATAATTTTTAAAGAATTAAATCAAATTTTTATAATGTTAGGGGGCCAAAGTGAAATTTTACCTTTACTTAGAGGGCCTAAATGGCAATTTTCCCCTGTGGCCTTTTCCCCTCCCCACTCATCTTAAGCTATTATATAGAAAAATTATTCCAAGGTCCAAGCCCTGTCCTATAAACTATCCTCTTGCCATTAATAAAGCCCATCTTTTTTGCAGATGCATTACATAGGCTCGGAAGAGTACCACAATTAGGGGTGAGTATTCGATCGAATCGAATTGAAAATTTTTGAGTTAATTGAGTTTCCGAATTTCATTTTATCATCCTAACTTTATTTGAAGTTTTCTCGAATCGAGTTGAGTGAGATGGAATTTGAATCGAATCGAGTCGAATATTTATTCGAGTTAAATTTTAAAAAATAATTTTGGGTCCTTGTAACCACTATCGCCCATCGTAATAAAATTTGTCTGACTTAATCAAATTTTTTATTAACTTTCATCGCCTCATAATTTATTTATTAATTTTTTATATATTGGTTAGCTTCTTTGCTTGCTTAGTTGTTTCAATTATCTTGATTCTTGTCACTATATATTTTGGAATTAAAAATATATTAAATGTAAAAATATGATTTTTTAATAAAAGTTATTTTAAAAATAAAATGTGAAATTGATACCAATATAAAATTTTAACACGAATATTTTATGGCATAATTAATAATTCAATTTTAATATAAATATTCAATATACTAAACAATTCAATAATATAAATAATATAATATGTGAAATTTAATTTAATAATATAAATAATAGATATAAATAAATTTATTACTATTTATGTTTAGTGATTTTTTTTGGATAATTTTGATTTTTTATTTAAGAGTACAAAGTAAAGTTTAGGGGGAAAATAAAAAGTTTTGAGGAATAAAAATTTGAGGAAAAGTAAATAGGGGGAGGGTTTGGGGTAGATGGGAGGTGAGATGAGAAGGTAATAAAAGTTTTAGGGGAAAAGTAGGAGGGAGTAAAAGTTTTGGGGGAAAATAAAAGGTTTTGAGGGTTTTTGGGAGTAAAATTTTGAGAAAAAGTAAATGGGAGAGTAAAATTTTGGTGGGAAATGAATTTTGGGTAGATTGGGGGGTTGGAGGGGAGGGGAGTAAAAGTTTTAAGGTAAAAGTAAAAAGGTTTGGGAGTTTGGGGTAAAAATGTAAAATATTATAGTTTGATATTCAAATTATTCAAATTATTCGAGTTATTCGAATTCGAAAACTCAACTTGATTCGAACTCGAAATTTGAAAAAAAAAATTCGAGTTGATTCGAATAACTCGATTCGTTTAACTCGAAATTCGAATTTTTTTTCGATTTTTTCGAGTCGAATCGAGTTTTGCTCCCCCTAATCACAATAATGCCTCACTATCATTACAAGGTTTACTATTTAAGGTTAAACTTGAACACATTTTAAGAACGTAATGCTCAAAATCACTGCAATACTAGAAAGCATACCATAGGCGCAATTTTTAAGTAACATTTGCCACATACATTGTCACATTGCCTAACATTTCAGTACTATATCAACTCCAAATACGGTAAAAAAAAATCAAAATTACGCTGTAAAAGTGGCTTTTACCGAAGAAACCTGCTGAATTCACCATGGTCTATTGCGTTCAATTATTTAGCACAACAAGAAACCTAAATGAAATTAGATGTGCTATATAACTAACAGACCAACTATGCCATCCACTCTCAATTATTAGGGGAAAAAGGGAAGAAGAATATAGTGAACACCTTAGAATAACTTCAACTTTATAAAATTCTGCGTCGGTGGTGTAATTTACAAGCAATGAAAACATTTAAAAAAGAAAACCCAGTAAATTTTAGAGGAACCCATTTCTCTATACTTCAATGAAGAAAAAATGCAGGAAAATGAAAACTGGTAAAGCTATGTTTCTGGTCGCTAAGTTATCCATCCATACCAAGAGAGTTTTGGGCTCTGATTACAGGAAGAATTGAAGCATTTGTTGAGCGTTTGAGGGTGACTTTAAGCTTAGATAAATGGGAATCTCAAAACCTGGGAACAATAGAACTAGAAATGGGAGGATGGTCTTTACCATGGAAAGGGGAAAGAAGGGGAGAAAGGGGGTTTGATGTTGCTACAGCAGCCATGTTTAATGGGAGGAGGAGATGAAAAGGTGACTTTGGGGGCACTGCAAGTAGGCTGTCAGTAAAACAAGGCCTTTTTTCTTTTCGATTGTTGAAAATTGAAATTGACTTGAGTGCATCTCACATACATGGGTTGCCAACATATGTTAAGAAAATGAAGCCCATAAAAGGAATGTTATGGTATCTGACTCTCTGTCCCATATCCTTTTTCTTCTGTTTTGACTTTTGAGAGCCTTCACTATTGTTTATGCATATGCAATTGAATAACTATTTTTTTTAAACAAGGTTTAAAATTATTTTTAATTTTTTTCTAAACCTTAAATGGGAGGATAATGCATTTCAACGCACTCGAATTGAGTTAAAACACAATCATTGATTTGAATTATCAATTGCTACAAATTAAGTTATTTATGTATGATTTGAATTATATCTTGCCCATTAAATTTTAATTACAATACAATCACTAATGTTATCGGTTTGTTACATTTTTATTATTAAACTCTTAACAGTGTCAAAACAAAAAAATATTACTCCCGAATGAGCTTTAGTTCAAATTCACCATGCCTAGGTGTAGATATAAATTGCTTTCATTTTATCTTTTGACTCATTTTGAGCACGATAAAGTGGATGTTATCATAAATTTATATGGTTTCTAATCTAGCATTCATCAATATACAATGTCTTCTCTTAAAGATTGAGGAGATAACATTTTGGATAAAGAGCTTAAGTTTGAAGAGTTTAATGAGGACTTAATGTAGTCAAGCATGTGTATGGAACACCTTGGGATTGATACTTCTCAAAATTGGTAGACTACATGTATAACCATGAAACTATCATTTGAATTTTAAGCTGTATTCTATTGACCGAGTTTAAATTTTTCCAAAAATAGTTTGAATTTGAATTAATAAAATAATATAAAAGAATTTAATTGCTAAAAAATAAAGATTAATTATGAAATTTGATCTAAATTTTGGTTTGAAATAATATATAATGCGTCACGTTAGTTTTTGTTATACCATTACGATAATTAACGGTTGAATGATGAAAATATAAATGATTAATCAATTGTTTAGGAGTAGTGACTAATATTTTAGTTAAAGCAAGACAAACGATGTAGGTTGTCTTGAACGTAAAGGTGGATGTTGTGTACCTTTCAAATTGATGCTAAGGATAAAACAAAAACACACACTTCATATATTTTGTCAAAGAATTATTCATTTTTTAATTAAATTATTTTAATTTCACAAAACCAAATCTAAAAATTATTTGAAAAACATTAGTGTCTTTCTCTTTGCGGATAATTTTAGAAATGAAGTTGAAAGGAGTTGGGTAGCATTTTGAAGCCACTAACCCAACAATATAACTATATTGTATAATCAATATATTTTTTGGTTAAATAGACTTGCAATGTGAGCCGCACATATTGCTAATTAACATAATCGTGACTTATCATATTAGCATATTTTAAGGTTTCAAATGGAATGATATAATAGAATTTTTTTTTTTTTGATAAAAGAAGAAAATAAAGAAAAGACTAAATTACATAATTCAAACCCTAGTAAGGAGATTTCAAATACTTGCAACCCTTAATTATTTATGTGAGTCAACTTGGCCAGTCTGCCAGCTTCTCGGTTCTCTTCTCAAGGGATAAGGCAAATGCTTCAATGTTGGATCCGTGAAAGGCCGAGTTTAGTCAAACTGTGTGACTCTTCTGTATAGCATTAGTCACTTCAATACTATCAGTCTAAATCTGCACCTCTTTGTATCCTCGAACACTGAACAGCTCCCCAGGAATCTATTGAAACCCAAGATCCATTGCCCACTTCGGTCACGTAAAATTTCCCCTGCTATAGCAAAGCCAACCTTGGGTTTAATAGAACTATCAGTATTCAAGTAAACCCCATTCCAAGACAAGTTAAAGCATGAACAAGGACACCGAAACTAACTTATATGTCTCCTATCTGACATATAAAGTGTTTGGCCCAACTATATGAGGCTTTAATAGTGTTATTATTGCTCCAAGGCGCACCCTGAAAAATAAATAAATTACGATTTTTCCATATACGCCGGATGAGGATCCCAAATAAACATTGCCAATCAACCTCCCCAAAGCTAAGATCATGTTTATTCTACAAATTTTAAGTGATCCAATCCTACAAATTACCATAATAAAAACTAACAAGTCGGTCAATAAGAATTAAAAGGTTCCAGATTTCTCTTGCTAAAGGACAATCTCGAATAATATGCAACAGATCTTCGATGATATGCCCACAGACCCCACACGTTGAACTATGGCTAATATCCCCCGAACTCTTTCCACGTTAGTGAGCAATCTCTGTTTGAGAACAAGCCAAATAAAAAATCTAACCCTTTGTGGTCCTTGAAACTTCCATGGGATCTTCCACACTTCCTCCTTCGACTTCCAAGAATTCTCTCGGATTTTCTCATAGGCGCTTTTAACAGAAAATAAACCTGTTGTCGTACCTCCCCAGATGATCCTATCAACTCCTGCAGATGGGTATGGGTGGGGTATCCTGATAATCTTACGAATGACCATCTCTGGCAACCAAAGTTGAAACAAATCAAGGTTCCAAATGACATCATCTAAGACTATATTGGCTAGCGAGCATTCTAGATCAAGGTTTAAATGCCCAGGAATCAAATTAACGATAATTTGGTCTAGTTACTGTTAGAAATTTTCTTTTTGGTTCTTAAATCTGACATAATTTAAAAGTTTAAATTTATTATTATTTTAATATTAAAAATTATATTTATATTTTTTGTAATTAAATTTAAATAAAAATATTTTTAATTAATTAATAATAATTTAGGGTGTTGATACAAGATATAACAAGAGAGGAGATGGGGAGGAGTAGGGGGTGGTGCTGTGGAGACCAATTCACCTAGACAAGCAGAAAGCTAGAAAGAAACAAGAGGACATGTTTATTGTCGGGAAAGAGGATATTTGTGCAGAGTAACTTTGAGAAGTTGAGGGTTGATCTCTTCTTCATCGTTAGGAGGATATTTATAGGAGAGGTCGTCTTGTCCATTAATATGATGTGGCAAGTTGTTATGAAGGAGGCTACCATCGTGCAATACGTAAAAGACATGCACTGTGCGGCCCATTCTATTATGCATTCGATCAGTATGAGCTTGTTATGCTTAAGTGGGTCCCCATTACCTTAAAGGCATGTTCACACCATTTTTGTTTGCTCCATCATATAAGAGTTGGGGGATTTGCTGGGAGAATCTATCGAGCGGGTGGTCCTAGGTACAAAAGGTTGGTATGTCTCCAGTCAATGCAAGTGACTAGGCAGAGTTGCCCTCTCAAGTAAAGTTAGAGAAAAAGTCAATGTCATTTGTCTTGCTTACATGTGTATAATAGCCTCCCCCAAGTCGAATGATAGGTTACAAAGTAGTATTCCATGAGACATTCCTTTGCATAATACTTAAGGGAAGAAAAAATGTTTCCCCTTGGAAAACGAAAAGTTGTTGTAATCCTTCTAGAAGACTAGCCATAAATGCAATATATAATTCAACTACTTCTCGGAGTAGTGGCAATAATGAAAAGTATCTGACATGACACATACGACCAGATACCATTTGTTATGGTCTTCAAATCCAAAACAGTGCATTTGTGGGGTCCTTTGAGAACATCTATAAATTCGAGTATTAGTCATTTCTGAAACCATTTTTTATTTCTTTGATTTTCCAGGCTTTTCCTTGTTTTTTCTTCAATCGTTGCAAGTTTTTCTTTAGTTTTTAGAGTTAAGGGCTTTCTTGTATTTACTGCTAGAATTTTTATAAACATTTGTCTTCTCTGGTATTATTTTTGCAAGGATTAACTATGGCTAGGACTCAAAGATCTAGATATACAAGAAGAAAGAAGGCTATGAAGGATCAATCATCAAAGGGCAAGTCCTTCGCCACAAAAAATAGGCCAATCACGACGAGTTTAAGCTTGAAGAGAAGAAACCCAAAAGATAAAAGAGTAACGGATGAAACAGTTGTTAATGGTGAGTACGAATGTACTACTATAGAGCAACAAATGTGGAGGGTATTGATATGTAAGAATCTCCTTCAAAATCATCCTAAATATGGTTTTAGTGCTCCAAGTGGGACACGCCACTTAACTGTTGTATTCAGGCCAAATTATGGTGGGGGCAGACCCAGGTTTTATTTGCATTTATACGCATTAGAAGTAGGCTTTCACTTTCCCCTACACACATTCATTTGGGATCTTCTAAACACTTATAATGTGGCATCCAAGCAGTTCCCAATGGGTAATCACAGGAATTATTATATTGTGTGAGCAAAAAAATATATGGCCCGATGTGCTACTATTTCAGCATATGTACTACTTTCAGGAAAAAGAAGATGACAATTGTCTTGGACATTTTTTATGTGGCCTGGAAAGAAGGAACAAAACAACTTATCTTCAGAGGGGTGGGCAAGTTATCCCTAAACCTAAATAAATATATATTAGTGGAATTGATGTTTGGGGGATCTTTTGGGTTTCCCATCGAATAAAAGAGACTTACAACCTTGTAATGTACTTATCACTCAAGGCTTGAAGATATTCGCAATGGGCATGAGCGTTATTCTCTTATTAATACTCTTTTGATCTTAGTCATTTCTCGAGATATCTCATCCTTTGGGGTATTGCGCTTTTGTCTTCGCAATCAATGTGCTATGAGATATGTGCGGGGTGACATAGTAGAAGGGTTGGGACACCTTAAGCATTAGAAACCACGAACATAGCTTTGGCCTTTCGATTCGAGAGATACAATTGCCAAATATGTTCACGAATTAAGGCCAGAACATTGGAATTTTTTTTATGAGCACACTAGACTTCCAAATCGTTGATGAAAATTCATGATGGATATCCCCACACGATGTCGATGTAACGACCCGAAAGTCAGTGGTGTTAGAAATTACGATTGTGGGACCTTATTTCCCTAAATCGAGTCCATAAATATTAAATAAGGATATTTACGAAGTTAATATTTAGATGAATTGAAATTTGGATAGTTAATATAGCTGAAATTGTGTTTAATTAAGGCCCATTGACTAAATTGTAAAGTTTAATCACTATATATTTTTAATTAGAAAACAACTTAGAGACTTAAATTATAATTATTCAAAGGGCCAAAATGGTTAATAAACCATCACTAAAAACATGTTAATGTACGATATCATTATATGCCAATTATATTAAATATTTTAAGATTTGTTTAGTTAAAATTTAATTAATTAAGTTTAACTAATAAGTTAATCATGTATAAATAGTAAATTTAGCAGAAGGAAAGAGAAGATACTATCATCTTCTTCAAAACCGTGAAAACCAAAGAGTAAAAGAAAGAAGAAAGCTTTTAAGGTTCAACCATTCAACCATTAAATTGGTATGTGCAATTAAATCATTTTCTTGTAATTTTTATAGATTTAAGGCCATGAGAGAGCTTGATTTAGCTGGATCATGTACCAATTTGTAAAACTGTTAAAGATTTTTTTAAAAAATCATTGTTGGTTTTTGATAACTCTTGAAAAAAATTATATTTCGAGCCTCTAAACTTGATTAAACGCATGTACTAAAGTAGATATACTTGCATTTTTAGGTTATTTTTAGAACATTGCATAATAACAATTGGATTGTGCCTTAAATGTCATTTTATGTTACTTTTCCTAGGGGAAGAAAGAGAATTGGTTGTTGTATGCAATAGGTATAGAAAAGATGAAGAAAATGAGGAAGAGAATACAGGAAGTGAAATATTACCATGGTAAAAGGTTAGATGGATTGCCAACATAAATGCCATGCCAATTCCAGGATAATGCTGACGCAACACTCAATCCTCGTCACTCTCAACCAGCTATCCGTGTACTAGATAAATTCGCCTGAAAAAGAAGGAGAAAAGTGTGTGCAAAGAGAGGAGGACTTATCCTATAAAATAGGAAAGAGAAAATAAAGAAGGAGAGGATTTTTTGGAGAAGAGGAATTAGAGATGATTTAGAGATTAGTTTTTCTCTTCAGAAAAATTTAGTGGAGAATTCTAAAGAAAGAAAGAGTAGCAGCTTAAGAGAGCAGAATGCAGACGTGAAGAATGAGGAGAGACAAGTATCCTAGATTTACGTACAATCTAAAGATGAAAGAGAAGCTGGAGTGTGACGAGAATTCCTGCATTTTTGCCTTTATTTTTATGATTTATGTGATTCGAACTTATTTGAGAATGTTGATGAATGATTTTATTTTGATGTTAACTTTTCCACCCATGAACTAAATCTTTTTTGGGTTGGAGTTATTTGGGTAAATGTTTTATCATCTTTAATGCCCATGATTTGAGATTGTCTATGTCACTGTTTCATTCGATTTATGCTTATTTTAAATACATGCATGCAAGCCCTAAACATAGTTGATTGTGTATTGTGTTTTTAGATGTATTTTTAATTTTGAAAAGGTTAAATATACTGGATCTTGAATTGTTTGATACAAGTGAATACTCGATAGAATATTCGTAGCACTCTAGACATAGATGTTACAAGTTGTACAGATAAGAATGTTCATTGTAGTTATTAATCTAGAGTTCTGTAGACATACAACAACTCTAGCTTAAGTTCTAGCTATCGAAAGAGACAGGTTACAGTAGTGACTCTCTGAGCAGTTGATTAGACAATATTTTTTCATGGTATTATTTTGATATGAGCATTTCACCTGAATAATTCCATCCCTATTCATTAAAAAACATGAATACTCTTACTTTTCTCTATAATTTGCCACAACATTTTATTTGCCATATCAAATTTTTGTTTTTAGCATTTGATTTCATTAATTCATTATACAAACATCTTATTCAACTTGAAAGTATTTCCTGCTCTTCAGTATAGTCAATAGGATTATAATAACTTACTCAATTTCTTACCAATTTCTGATCCTTGTGGAGACGATACTTACTTATCACTTTATTACTTGAATGACGTGTACACTTGCACAATTGCATTAGTTATTTACATGCAATAGTTTCTTGAAGAATTAGGTGTTAAATTGATAGAAATTAAGCTTAGTTTAAGAAAATGACTAAAATGTAAAGCTCAGTTGTTAGTTTTGTATATTAGGGACCAAATTGAATAAAATGTAAAGTTGATATGAAATTTTAATAGGAATAAGAAATAGGAGGTCCCTAGTGAGTAATTGTTTAATTGGATTTCAATCCAATGCTTTAAATTGGAAGTTATGTTTGTCTCGAATTTATGGACTAAATTGTAAAATATGCTTGATTTTGTGACTGGTTCTGATTTGAATGGAATTTGATAATATTATGTGTTTTATGATTTTATTTAGCTAAAGTTGACACGGAACTGTTGAGAAGGAAAGGAAAACCGAAAGTTGACGACGAATAGCTTAGAGTTTCAGTTTGTATCTCTATGATCTGAAATCAATCTAATTACTGCATATTCATGACATTATGCATTATATAATGTTGATGTGAGTTATTAATGGTTATTGAGTTGAAATGCTATGGTTGAATTGAATATAGAGATAGAGATTAAATTGAATAAAATAGAAAGTTGTTTGACTTAACTGATATAGGAAATTGGTGTGAAATTAAGTTGAATTATGTCATAATATATATATATATATATAATGAAATGGTGAATTGGATTGAGAATGATGGAATGTGAATTGAACTATGTGATGAAATTGAAAATTGATTACTCGTTAACGGCATGATTTATACTTTGGTATATTTGATAATACACTTACATATCGATATATTTACTTTGATTTATCCGATAATATGCTTACGTGTCAGTATAATTACTTTAATTATCTGATAATGTACGGCGTATATCAGTATGATTGATTTAATTTATCTGATAATATACCATATGTGCTAGTATAATTGCTTCAGTTCATTCGATGATGCAGTACGATAGTAGATTGAGATACAAGGCGGTGGGTTAATAAAGTTACAAAGGAATAAATTGCTTAAATGATATGTAAAGTAACGAGGAGCAGAACAACCCAACAAAAAGTCATATGAACAACCGACGAGTCCATAGTTTCCCAAGGTGAGCAAGTTTGTTGTTTACATTTTACTCCAAGTCAAATTTGACAACCGGTGGAAGCGTGGAAGGTACGTGAAGGATGAATTGGTCATTTTCCCAACGAAGCAAGGCATTCGGCAAAGTGCTTGCGGAAAAATAAACAAACAAACAGTGTGACGCGTGGACGTAAAACTTTCACGTGTCCGTCAAGCCAAAGCTGCTTGCTATTATGTTGCGTATGATTTGGATTTTATTATGTTTTTAGTTGGGTAGAATTTGCAAATATGCTATAAGCCTATAAGGCTGTAAGGCTTACACGCGTCAATCAACAGCAACTTTTAAACCCGTTGCTAATTACATGTCCATCCCCATTTCCGAACTTATTTCAGTTTAAGCCCACCAGCACCAAGTTTGATCAATATTTTTGCTGACCCAAACCAAAAAAAAATTCAAATCAACCGCGAGTAGGGAGGAAAAAGAAAAACCCAAATCGTTTGAATCTGAGTTTGAATCATTTTATTTTTGTTGTGGCGCTTTTGCTTTTTGTTTATGGTAATTGTCTGAAAGTAGGGAGATGGTAGCTGAAGCTGAGGTTGTTTGTCACCAGAGCGTGCCGGTGTCGGACGTTCCGTTTTTTGTTAAAGGAAGTAATATTGAAGAGATCGATGAAACTCTTGCGATTAGATCGCCGAAGTTCGGACAAGTTCGTGTTGCTGAATCCGATGTATCCCTCTCTCAACAGGTTTCTCTCTCTCTCTCTCTCTCTCTCTCTCTCTCTCTCTCTCTCTCTCTCTTTTCCCCAACTAAATTTTTTTAGTACGGTTAGAAAGTTTTAGATGGAATATGTTCATAGCATAGCTTTGGGATTCGTAGATTTTATGTTTTCGGGTGTTTTGAAAAGGTGTTAAATTTACAAGCTCTGGTCAATGGAATCTAGGGAATGAAAAATGAATCCTTTAGGTGCTAGTAAATGTATTATTAGTTGCTGTAATCTCAATTTAAGAGGAAATCTACTTGGTAGATTAAAGCTTAAACCTTTTACCAGATGAGAGTTTTTTCCCATTTCAGGATGCGAGATCTGTAGAAAAAGTCCCGGATCCATGTGTTGAATCCACCATTCTGCAATTTTTACCGAGCATCCGTTCAGGTAGTTTTGCCGACATCGGACCCAGAAGATTCATGGAAGATGAACATATTAGAATAGATAATTTATCATCACATTTAGGATCCATTTTCAAGTTTCCAAAGCCTAGTGCGTTTTATGGGGTAATTACTTTTCGGCCAATGTTGCTACTGTCTTAATTCGATGATGTTGTACGACTTGTTAACTAATTTCTGGTTCTATTTTGTATGCAGGTGTTTGATGGTCATGGCGGTCCTGAGGCAGCTGCGTATGTTAGGAAACATGCACTTCGATTCTTTTTCGAAGATGTCAAATTTCCCCAGACATGTGAGGTTGATGATGTTTTCTTGGAAGGGGTTGAGAACTCGCTCCGGAAATCATTTCTTCTTGCAGACCTAGCTCTTGCGGGTGATTGTACGGTGAATAGCTCTTCTGGGACAACAGCAATTACTGCTCTGATATTTGGAAGGTAACTTCATGCTTTATAGCATTGATTGCTATATATTTACTTGAGTGAGTGTTGTTTTCAGCTTCTAAATCTATGCCTGATTTCTGTGTGCTTTAGGCTTCTAATGGTGGCCAATGCTGGTGATTGCCGAGCAGTTCTCTGCCGAAAAGGGGAGGCAATAGATATGTCTGAAGACCACAGACCTATATATCCATCAGAACGGAGGAGAGTAGAAGAGCTGGGAGGGTTTATTGATGACGGGTATCTTAATGGTGTTCTGTCAGTTTCTCGAGCCTTGGGGGATTGGGACATGAAGTCCCCAAAGGGTTTGCCATCACCTCTCATTGCAGAGCCCGAGTTCCGACGGATGGTTCTTACAGAGGATGATGAGTTCCTCATCATCGGGTGTGATGGGATTTGGGATGTTATGTCAAGTGAGCATGCAGTAAGCCTAGTTTGCAGAGGGTTGCGACGGCATGACGATCCTGAGCAATGTGCTAAAGACCTTGTCATGGAAGCCCTACGTCGCAACACATTTGACAATCTCACGGTGGTTGTTATATGCTTCTCCGCACCTGACAGCCGAGAGCAACCATCACCTCGGCAAAGAAGATTGAAATGTTGTAGTCTATCAGCAGAAGCTCTATGTAGTTTGAGGAGTTTGTTGGATGGAAATGCCAATCGGTGAATTTAAATACTCAAAAAAACTAAATCCAACAAACAAGCTTTTAGTATTACAATAATCAAAACATGGTAACGTTTTACATCTTGTAAATGAGGTCTTCCGGTGAATGTAAATACACTTTTTAGATGATACTATTTGTTAGTAGGGTACATTCGTACTGTTTCTGGCTGCTTCAGTTAGAGTCTATAAAAAGCAGCTACCAGTTTTGCAGGGCTTAAGGGGAATGTACATACAGGATGGTCCTCTATATATATTGCTAGTTAGTTATACTGTCAATAGAGATATTTATCAATTAGGATTTTGCAGAATATGAACATTGAAGATCTTATCAATGAAAATTTGATGCATTTATTTCCAACCCCACAAAATTGCATCTGGTTTAATGGAATTACAGAGCTTATGCAAATAATAATAATAATAATAATAATGTGATAAAATCTTAAAATCAGGGTAGATATTTTAAGAGATGAATGAAGAACTATACCCACACGGTGGGGTATTGGGATTGAATATAGGTGAACTGTCACATCAATGGATCAGCGATTATGAAATGATTATCTTGCTGAGCTTGAACTTTTAGCAAATTTTGCAAATCGGTCCATACCTCGTTCCAGTAAATTTTCCATGAAAGGTTGAAGTACCTGAATATATCAGAAAAACGACGGATTACTTCATGTTAACCTCAAAATGATGAAAAAGATTACTTACGGAAGCCACCGGAATCAAAAGTTGAGGAACTTCATATGAAATTCTTAGCTGAAAAGAAAAAAAGGATTGCAGCAAGTGAGTACAGTTCGAATAAAAACACTCATTAGCTCTCGTCTATGGTTTTATCATATTGGTCTTACAACAGCAACATCAATCTAACAGGTTATATATGCTCATAGTGTGATGAAAATATAGTGTAGAGCTGCCTCACATCTACTAAACAGGATGAGGGACCTTTCGGATAGAATCGAACAGCACCCCTACCATGTTAAAAGCCCAGTTAGTGTTAATTTTTAAAGCTTTAGATGTCAAAAAACCACAGAGCAGAACTAAACCCAGAAACTGTCCTAAAGAATTGAGTGGATAACAAATTGGGTTACAGGGTTCTTTTGTGCTTGCCTGTTACCAAGTCCTTCCAAAGATCTCCAATGAATTTTCTGATTGGGAATGGGCTGCAGCATAAACACTAGTTGAATCAAAATTTGCAACAAAAACTTATCAAATTGAAAGGATAAGAGATGACTGATACATACTTCCATATTTTTAGCAAGCCAAGAGTATTCAATATTACGACCAAATGCTTTATATTTCACGAACCACCGTGACAAATCAGGCTTGTCTTCTAATACCTAGTTACACAAAACAAAGAAGCAAGCTCACAAATATCCTGCCCTTGTACCATATATACATACAATACTTGCCTTCACAGATGAAACGAATGGCATCCAATTGGGAATTGCTTCTCGATCAGAGTACAATTGGTAAGCCACCGAGGCAGGAACATCAATTTCCATTTTTACCCTGAATTCAGTCAACAAAAATTCAGTCCAACCTATACTTGCTTGTTTATGAGGAAAAAGAAAAGAGAGAGAGAGAAGAAGATTATGAAACAGACGTGCAATCCTGCCATTTCATGAGAGGAGAAAAGGGCTTGGAGGAAGTGAAAAAGGAGGGCTTCTTAAAGGAACCATATGGGATTCTGATGAAGGAAGGTGGCTTCAAGGGAGGGACCCTGCAATTGAATATTGGATTTGTTTTAGTTGGGAAGACATGGGTGAGGCTAAGTGATTGTGGACTTGAAATGAAGGAAATTGCAGACGAACACATATCTGCTAGACTTTTTTGCTGCAGAAAACAAATTTTCAACAGAAATAAATGAAAGATTGAAGGTGACTGGACTACACACCAAACTCACCCAAAGTTTCTGCTCTTTGTAATGATATAATTTTTTTAATATTTTTGTGGAATGAGTAGCAAAGTACGAGTTTGATTGGATGTGGTCACTGAAACCTTTGCCACGCGTTTTAGTTTTGCACAAATGAAGGAAAACGTGAATATCAAGATGAAACAAATTATGCTTAGATATTTTTTTAACGGCTCTAATTATTATTTTACGCTCTACTTTAATTTAATATAATTTATTTTTAATGTTAATACCATATCCAAAAATTGTTATTATGAAATTAATAATGTAAATTTTTTTATTGTTATTTAGTAATACGGTAACATTTATTTAATTAATAATAAGTTTAATATTAGTTGGATGCTTAATACTATTTCTTTTGTTAAACAAAAGGGTAAATTCACTCAACTTTCGTAAGTACCATTCATTTTGGTCACCCATCGTCATTGTTAATCTGATGTTATATTGCCCTCATTCCATTCACTCATTTCTTTTTTAAATTCATTTTATTTCTTCACAAAAATACTGAGAATTGAGTTATTCAACTACGGAAATGAAATGAAGCCAAATGTTCCTTTGTAACTCAATTCATCATAAAAACTCAAGTTTTCCTTTTTCTTTACTAGAAAGAAAATTAGGGTGAATTATGAAAATAGTCACCCAGCTATCCACTTTAGTTATTAATTTACTATGCTTGAGTTATTATATTATTAAATTAATATATTATATCATTATATATTTTATATTTTATATTTTATATAATCATTAAATTTAAATCCTGTATATTTGAATAATTATTAACTTTGTATATATATAACTATTGCATAAAAATATTTTATATTCATAATTAACAATTTTAAAATTTATTTTAATTCATTAATTTAACATAAAAATATATTATTAATTACTTTTCTTATTAATAAAATTTCATATAATTATATAATATTTATAAACTTTTAATCTATTATTTTTACTCATTTAATTTTAATTTAGGTATTTTTTTTATCTTTTAGGGTTCGTTTGTTTACATGTAAAAGATTTTACGGAAAATATTTTTTGCATTTTTCTGTGTTTGTTTCACAGAAAATAGCTTGGTCAACGAAAAATGAGTTACAGGTCAACGGAAAATAAGTCTTTTTCCTTGTAAAATGACTTACCCTTTTAAAAAAAGTAAGTCATTTTCCAGAAAAGAGCTCCTCAATAGATAATTTTACTTTTATATAAAAATTAACTTAAATCAAGTTTAATATTATTATATTGATAATAAATTTTATTTTTATTTTTAAAAATATTAAAATATTAATATAAAATATTATATTTTTAATATTATTA
Organism: Gossypium raimondii; assembly: GCF_025698545.1. Classification (NCBI taxonomy): domain Eukaryota; kingdom Viridiplantae; phylum Streptophyta; class Magnoliopsida; order Malvales; family Malvaceae; genus Gossypium; species Gossypium raimondii. The sequence continues at coordinate 33,517,228 of NC_068571.1, read as the reverse complement.
AACATACGTATTTAATTATTTATATTTAGTTATATAATAAATTATTTAATATTTAAATTTTATTTTAATAGTAAATTTTAAAAATAATAATTTTAAATAATATTATTCACATATTATTGAAAATATCAATATTAATATTTTAATACTAAATATTTATTACAATTATAAATATATTAATAATAAATGTTTTGTAGTATAATTGTTAAAATATGTCATAAGTCTATATACTCTTCACAAATTTGCAATTTAGTTTCTATACTTTTATTTTCAAGAATTTAGTCCCTTTACTTTCCAGATTTGAAAATCAAGTCCAATCACGACATTGTTAATTTTTTTTGTCAATTTTGTTAAAGTCACATTTTTAAATAAAAAATACTCAGTTGGTAGTCATGTAACTAAAAATAATCGTTGCAATGAACCTAAATTTAACAAAATATTTTTAATATATGTAAAAATAATGTAAAATATAAAATTATAGATATAAAATAACTCAATTAAACAATGAAAAATAAAAAAATCTCAAATGTATGTTTGTTTAATTGAAAACGACTTTTATGAAATATTTTAAAAACCTTCCAAACAAAAGAAAATATTTTACACGGATTCATCTAAACACCAGAAAATATTAGTTTTTTTTAAAAAAACAAGTTATTTTCCAAAAATTATTTTTCAAAAATCATTTTTAGTGAAACAAACGAAGCTTTACTTTTACACAGCTTTTAATCTACTCACTTTTAAAAGACAGTTAACTGCTAATTATTCAGCTACAGTTCCTTTCCTACTAGGCAGTAGGCTCTGCCTTCCCTACCTCTCTAAGCATAATTATCAGCTATAATTGCTTTCCTCCTACATGCCTTCCCTTTAACTAGGTGTTTGGCCAATTTACTTTTCTTCCTCTCAATTTCTTTCATACCTATTAACTCTTTTAATTAATTTAATAAACTAAAAATTATGAATTTAAATTATAAAATTATTTGATATATTATTTAAAATTAATTACGGAATATAATTAAATTATTTGATAAATATAGATTTTAAATTATAAAAAATAAATTCTTCATTTTATCTCTATTTTATATTCAAAATCGTGTCCCTAAATTAATTAAACAAACAAATCTAAAACATTCATCTCGCCAATAACATTTAAAATATTTTTCTTAAATGATAAAAGGTCTTTGAAAATGATAATTAATAATAAAATTAATGAAAATTCAATTTTTTTGTTGAAAATATAAATTTCTTAACCATATATAAAATAGACATTTAACATATATATTTTCAGACTAATTGTTTTTGTTTTATTAATGGGATAATGACCAGACGACAAAATAAAATACAAAGAGAAATAAAGGAAAGACACACGGGCACACTCTAAACCTAAAAAGTAAAGTAAAACTAAAAAAAAAAACAACTCAGAAAATCCCAAATTCCAAAATCGACATAGCTTGAAACCTTAAAATTAACAAAAAAAACAAACGACAGACCATATCCTTGAAAATCGACCAAAACGAGGAATCTCCCTACAAAACACACCGAAGGGGTTAAAAGAAGGAGGGAGATTGAGGGAACCCTTTTCCCAAATCATGAAACCCTAATCCTAGAACCTAATAGAGTAAACTAACTCACAGTGGGTCAAGTCAACATTGATCTTTTGCTGCAACTTCCTGACCTCTGAAGGGGCATCTTCCACCCAGAACCGGTCAATTGAATCTTTCTGACCTAGCGCCTCCATTGCATATGTGGTAGAATTACATCATCGAAGCACGAATTTGAAACGATATAACTTAAATTTTCTCGAAAGAGCTTTCACATCCCAGGTAATCGGTCGAAGAGCTGAATAATCTTCATCATTTGTTTGCAATTTCAGTATTACAATTTTTGAATCACTCTCTAGGATGACTCGTCGGAAGCTCATTTCTTAGACAAACTATAAACTATGTAGGATTGCTATCGCCTCCGCCACACAAATTGTAGAAACCTAGATATAGATACGATACCCTGATCCTAAAATTTGCCCTATATCATCCTGTACAATAAACCCTGAACTCATTTTATTTCTTAGTCCATAGTAACCCGTATCCACATTAATCTTGACCCACAATGGTAGTGAGGGGACCAATGGACTACCGCAGTAGGAGGAGGGTGTCTCAACACAGATCTCAGTCCCCCGATATTCACTTCCATAGCTATGAATAAAGGTAACAACTTCATTTATACTCTGTAAAATTCTTTTATGGAGATATTTATTTTGCGCGTACCATAGCGCCCAAACTGTAATAGCAGCAATTTCTTTATTATCTGTGGTTGAATGTTCAAAAATCCAGCATAACCAATCCAGAAAACCAACATTGGCCACCACTTCAGGCCATTGGAAACCCAACTTTCCCCAAACCTGCTTTGCAAAATAACAATCACAACTAGCATGAGTGGTTGATTCAACCTCCAGCTGATATCGTGGACATAACTGTCCTATTGCAATTCTTTTACAGTATAAAATTTGCATGGTTGGAACAGAGTTGTTAACAAATCATCAAAGTGGTGTTCATTGATAATGGGTAACAAATCATCAAAATGGTGTTCATTGATAATGGGTAACAAATCATCAAAGTGGTGTTCATTGATAATGGGATGCTCATAATGGTGTCCACCTCTTCTTCTGTGAATAGAGATCTAATGAGTCTAGTATCCCAGCTTTTCGACTCTTGTAAAATTAAATCACTGACACAATCTATCCCTGCAACTCGCTACGTGGTGACCTCTCCGGGTTCTTTACCCGGCAACCAATAATCTTCTCATATTGATACCAAGTGACCTGAATTGATCCTCCATTTTAGCCCCAAATTCAACAAACCTTTTGTACTCCAAATACTCGTCCATGTAATAGAAGGATTTGAGCCTAAATTCAACTCAATAAAACTTGTGTTTGGGTAATACTTCGCATAAATCAATTTTACCGAGAGCAATCCAGGTTTCTAAGCAGCCCCCATCACTGTTTCGCCAATAGAGCGATGTTAAATTTTGCCAAATCCTGAAAACCCATCCCTTCATCCTCTTTTAAATAACATAATGTCTCTCAAGAACACCAATGCAACCCTTTCCTTCTCTCAATTTCTGCCACAAAAAGGGCCATCATAGCTTCTAGCTATCTACAAAAAGAACTGGGCAATAAGAAATATGACATGGAAAATATTGGGATAGCCTGTAATACAATTTTTATAAAAACTTCACGTCCTCCAGTAGATAAAGTTTTTGAGCCCCACCTATTTAATCTACTTATACATCTCTCTTTTAGTCCCCTAAAAGCCTCCTTTTTGTTCCTTTCCACGATCGACGGGAGCTCTAGATACTTCTAAAAATTTTGAATAGAGTGCAGCCCTAAAATTTGATACACTTCTATTCTTCAAAAGTGGGACACATTCAAGCTAAAGAAAGCTCTTGATTTATCAAAATTTACCAATTGGCTCGAATCGTCAGCATATTTCTCTAAAACCCTTTTCAAAGTAATCTCCCATTCTAACAACGGTCTACAAAAACCATACTATCATCAACAAACAGTAAATGAGTAACAGTAGGGGCATACTGGTTAATACGAATTCCCTTTAATCGCCCTTGCATAGATGTCGTGCGCAATAATGCAGATAAGTCTTTGCTACAGGTTCGAAACAAATATGGGCTAAGGTGGTCCCCTTGACGTAGCCCACGACCCGATTGGAAAGACTCTCCTACTTTTCTATTAAACACAACCAAGTACGAGATCGATTCCACACATTTCATCAACATTTCGATCCACCCATCCAAAAAACCCATCTTCCCAAGCATCTGCCTTGAGAAAACCCACTCAACTCTATCATAGGCTTTGTTCATATCTAACTTTAGAGCAATAGACCCCAATCTTCCATTCCTCTTATTCTTTAAGTAGTGTAATATCTCGTAAGCTGTTAGAATATTATCTGATATAAGCCGTCTAGGTATAAAGGTGTTTTGAGCCTCATCAACACATAAATGAATCATCGATTGTAATCTATTCACAAGCATTTTTAAGATAATTTTGTAGAGAATATTACACAAACTCATTAGTCTAAATTGAGTCATGTTTTGCGGGCTACTAACATTTGGGATCAAAACCACTCGGGTCTCATTTATCTTTGTAATGTTCTGCTTATCAACCAAAACTTTTATACAATATGCAGCCACTTTCATTCCCACAATGTGTCAAAAACTCTGATAAAACACTACACCGAGTTCATCCTTCCCAGACGCTTTTAACGGACTCATGGACTTAATCGCATCGCACACCTCTATAACCGAGAAATTCTATAACAAATTTTTATTAATATCTGCTGAAATGAAAGTCTCAACCATTTGCCAAACTTCATCAACGCATGTTGAACCCTTCGAAGAGAAGAGAGAAAGAAAATTATTTTTGGCAATTTTCAACAGATCCGAATCGCCCTCATACAAAGTGCCACTCTCATCTATAAGATTTGACACATGATTTCTCCTTCTCCTGCGTGAAGAAAAATTATGAAAATAGGTAGTATTTCTGTCACTATTTTTCAACTAGTTAGCTCTTGCCCATTGTTCCCAATAAACCTCTTTTTTATCAGCCTCTAAATTTAGAGTTAATTTCATATCTACTGTGTCCCTTAAAATTACATCCGTAGGGTAGCTCTCATTTAACTGTTGGAGTCTCTTCTGTAAATCATATTTTGTTGTTGAATGATTTTTCCGTAATATATTCAAAGTAAACACACTTTACCCAAAACCAGACAACCTAAAGAAATCAAAATCATAAAGGCGTGCAAAAAGCAAAGACCATGCTAAAAAGCAGAAAAATACATGCCGAAGAGGTAGAGAAAAAAATAAATAATAATAAACATAGACATTTAACATATTTAAAAGTAAATATGTTATAACTTTTAAATTGGTCAGACAATCAACATAAATAGCCTTCAATACATACATAAATACAATTAGGTACTACATGCCTTAATCTATATAACCTATACTTAATGCCTTAACATTTTGGTTAAAATATTTTGTGGTTATATATAATTTGAATACCTTAATAGTGTTAGAGACCCACATATGACTTCCCATTTCTTTTAGGTTTACGTAAGTGCTTACCCTTTTTTTTTTGCGTTTTAGAAAATGGTTAAATTTTAGATTTGGTTCATCTATTATGCCTAAATTTGAAATTTAGATACTACACTTTAATTTCTAATGTAATTTGGTCCTGTAGTTTTATATTGTTATTAATTAGACAAAATAGTTAGTATTTTTAATTTTCAATTAAGATATTATTAGGTTATATATAATTTGAATGCCTTAAGGTTTTAGAGATGAATACATAGCTTTTTATTCCTTTTAGGTTTGCCTTGTTTTATTTTTTATATTATAAGACAATGATTAAACTTCGCTTTTAACCTTATACTATGTTGAAACTGTTATAAAATAAAGAGAGACGGAGAGAATAAAGAACAAAGAAAATATGAAAGCAATAAAGAATGTATTTTATTGATCAAAGGGATGATTTACAATGTTTCATCAGAGTCTCTATTTATAGGCATAAAAAGTATAAAATAAGTAGATATCTAATTCTAATAACTATTAGAATTTAAAGTACATCAAAACTTTATCTTGATCATGATGGACATCCACTTAATAAGATATTCATAACACTCTCCCTTGGATGTCCATTGGTAGATAATGTGTCTCGTTAAAACCTTATTAGGAAAAACCCTGTGGGATAAAAAACCTAATGAAGGAAAAAGAGCATACAATCTTCTATTACAAGTTGCCTCGTTAAAAACCTTTACCAGGAAAACCCAATGGGATAAAACCTTGGTTAAAGGAAAAGAGTACAACTTGTTTTTAGACTCCCTTGATGACAACATTACATTATATCTTTGAGTCGACGCGTTCCAATCTTGTGTAGTAGTCTTTCAAACGTTGAAGTTGGCAATGCCTTAGTAAAAAAATCTGCTAAATTATCACTAGAATGAATTTGTTGAACATTTATATCACATTTTTTCTTAAGATCATAGGTGAATAATAATTTTGGCGAAATATGTTTTGTTTTATCACATTTGATGTAACCACCTTTCAATTGAGCTATACATGCTGCATTATCTTCATATAAGATAGTTGACATCTTTTCCTATAAAGGCAAAAAACATATCTTCTAGATATGTTAGGTCAATAACTTTAGCCAAACACACTCTCGACTTACCTCATGTATTGCAATTATTTCTGCATGATTGAAGAAGCGGTAAGTAATGTTTGCATTGTTGACGCCATGATATAATAGTACCCCCACATGTAAATAAATATCCTATTTGAGATCAACCTTTATGTGGATCTAATAAGTATCCAGCATCAGCATAGCTAACTAATATGGATTTTGAATCATTTGAATAAAATAACCCCATACCAATGGTCCCTGTGAAATATCTAAATACATGTTTAATTCCATTCCAATGTCTACATGTTGAAGAAGAACTAAATTTTGCTAACAAGTTTACAACGAAAGCTATATCAGGTTTTGTGTTGTTTGCAAGATACATCAATACCCCTATGGCACTTAGATATGGCACTTCAGGACCAAGAAACTCTTCATCTTTCTCGCAAGGACGAAATTGATCTTTATTCACATCTAACAATAGTACATCCATTAGAGTACTTAATAGGTGTGTTTTATCCATGTAAAATTTCTTTAATATCTTTTCCATATCAGTTGATTAATGAACATGAATTTCATCTTTTAAATGCTCTATTTGTAATCCAAGATAAAACTTTGTTTTTTCAAGATCATTCATCTCAAATTCTTTCTTTAAACAATTTATTGTATTTTGAAACTCTTCAGAAGTTCCAATAATATTTAGACCGTCAACATAAACAACAATTATCACAAAATCTGATCCAAACCTTTTTATAAAGACACATGAAAAAATTGGATCATTTTCTTAACATTCTTTTAACAAAGATTCATTAAGAAGATCGTACCACATACGTCTAGATTCTTTTATTCCATATAAAATTTTTTTAATCTGATCGAGCAATTTTTTTAAGAAACTTTATATCTTTTCGGGATTTTAAATCCTTCAGGGATTTTCATTTAAATTTCACTATCAAGTGTACCATATAAATAGGATATAATAACATCCATTAGATGCATGTCAAGTTTTTCACGTACTGCCAGACTAATAAGATATCTAAACGTGATTGCATCCACCACATGAGAATATATCTATTCATAATCAATGTCGAGCCTTTGCGAAAATCCTTGTGCTACAAGGCGAGCTCTATATCTTACGACTTCATCAATTTCCTTTTGTTTTCACACAAATACCTATTTATTCCCTACTGGCTTTTACATATTTAGGTGTTTGAACTACAAGTCCAAAAACTTCACGTTTAAAAAGTGAACTCAGTTCTGCTTGAACTGCATCTTTCCATTTTGGCCAATCTTTTCTACTTTTACATTCCTTAGTAGATTTAGGCTCAAGATCTTCATTTTTTTTATTTTAATAGCAATATTATAAGCAAAATTGTTATCGACAACTACTTTTTTTTTGGTTCCATCTTTTTCTCGTATTGGCATATCTCTTTATTTTCATCATTTCCATTTTCACTTTTAGGTACCTGAATCTCTTCTTGAGTTTTATAATTAGTTATGTCATGGGTTTCTTCAGGAACCCCCGCCTCCACTATATGACCATTTTGAATGTTTGCTTCTTTACTTTTACGAGGATTTTTATCTTTGGAACTGATCGGTCTTCCACGCTTCATGCATGGATTACTTTCTTTTGCATTAACAGTTTGCCTTATTAGGACATTAATTCATATTGGAGCATTTTCAGCTGGTGTGTGAGATTTAACGAATTTGGCAGTTGATTTGTAAAATAAATTATCTGTTGAACTTCTGGTTCACATTGTTTTATACGAGGATCTTAGATATTGATAATTCATGTCAAATACTTTATTAATCCAGCTTTTTCTTCTCTCCCCCTGATGTTGGGAAAACTAACAACTCTTGTGATAACTAAATATCGAATTAATAGCTCAAAAATATTATAATGAGACTCATATAAATATAGACTCACAATCTTTTATAATGACCCATCTTTGTGCGTTGTGGTGGAACAGCTGGAACATATACCGCACATCCAAAAAATTGTAAGATGGGAAATATTTGGCTCTTGACCAAAAAAAATTTGTAATGAGGAGTATTTATAATTTATTGGTTTGATGTGTACAACATGTAAATCAATACAATCTCATGCTGAAATAGAAAGTTTTATTTTCTCATAAGTAATGATTTAGCTATTAGTTGAAGGCATTTGATAAACAATTCAACTAAATCATTTTGTATCTGAACATGAGCTACAGGATGTTCAACTTTTATCCCAATTGGCATGCAATAATCATTGAAAACTTGAGATGTAAACTCACCAACATTAGAAAGATGAATTGTTTTAGTTGCATAATCTGAAATTAATCATTTAAACAAGCAATCTCGCAAATGACAGTTTGCGAGTTGATAACGCATGTGATTATTTTGTGGATGCATCTACCAAAATCATATAATATCAAAATCATCCACATGGTGGATGAATGTGCCCATAGTTATTTCAGAAATGTCAGACATTAAATCTCAACTTTAGCTAGTGGGTTTCTAAGAACCAATTTTTATTGAGAACAAGCAACAAATGTGAATTCTTTAAATTAAAGAATCTTCTGGTTCTTTAATGGATGTCCATATGAATTCTCAATTAATTTTCGCATCATATACTATCTAGGATGGTTTAACTGGTCACGCCAAGTAGCAAACACATCTGTATTAGTAAACTTCTGGTTTACTTTAACATGTGTTTCAATTGTACTAAATTGTAACAAATTGATAATTTTATTATCATTTCTTTTAATTTTTATCCACATATAAGTACTATTGTGACATTTACTACTGGAAATGTCTAAATCAATGTGAAGCCTATAATGCCACCAAGTCAATAAATATAATTTCCAAATAATTATATGCAATATTCGCTTTAGGGAATATGCCAAAATCTTCAAATGCCTAAAAATCTATTAATAGCAAACTTTGAGAGTAGATCTTATTTTCCAGATGTGCACCAGGTACATAACCATTAACTTTTCATACATAAGTTTTCTCTCTTGCAAGTTCTCATCAGTAATATTTTACCACATAATTTTAATTGAGAACTTATTCTAAATACTGTAGAGTTATACTCACAGTTTTTAAAAAAACTTGCAACTTTAGATGCATCCAACCATAATAAGCTTTAGATAGAATTATCATATTCTATTGGTCATAAGTGTATCTTTCACGATCAAATATTTTGTTTTCAACCCTTTAATAGGGATGATGACAAAAGAATATCACAAAGATTATAAAATAAATATAAATTAATAACTCAATCCCTTTTTTATTCATATGAAATATAATATTTTCCTCATTTACAATCTCAATATGAGATCCATTACAAATAACTTTTAAAAGTAATGTATTAACCATCACAAATTTTGTGCTTTTTAGATAGTGATTTATTAGCTCTTCCGAGCTTTCATCTAATTTTGTACTATCAAATATTGGAATAATATTTGTTTGTTTCAATACCAAATAAGATAAATATTTTCTATCTGTAATGATAGAATTCATTACTACATTTTCATATCATTCCTCAAAGAATATTAATGAAACAAAATATTTGGGCATATGTCACATATGTGGTCAATAATCTTTCATATCACATTGATAACATAAGTTATCTTCACCCTTTGAAAAGTTATCTTATCTTCACCATTTGAAAAGTTATCTTGAGAACTCTCATTGTTCTCTTATTTATTACTATATTCACACTTTTAGTGGTCCATGAGTATATATATATATATTTTGTATACATTCACTTCGGGGAGTGCAATAGATTTACTAGGACGAACTTATAAACGTCTCAATAGATTCTTTATTTCATAATCATCATCACAAACATGCGTGGATTTTAAATTAGAATCTATATATTCATGTTTTCATGATTAGTCTCCAATTATAATAAACATGATATGATAAATAAAATATAGTAAAATATACCTGAAAATCTTTAACATCATCGTCATCACCTTGACAAATCAATTCGTTACCCGTGCTTGTACAATTGTAAATCATCATGCTGATAACGTGTAATAAAATAAAGAGAGACAGAGAGAATAAAGAATAAAGAAAATATGAAAGTAATAAAGAATGTACTTTATTGATCAAAGGGATGATTTACAATGCTTCATCAAAGTTTTTATTTATAGGCATAAGAAGTATAAAAGAAGTAGATATCTAATTCTAATAACTATTAGAATTTAAAGTACATCAAAATTTTATCTTGATCATGATGGACATCCACTTAATAAGATATTCATAACAAAAACTTCTTTATACTTTATTTTTGGCATAATTTTATCATTCTACTTTTATAATATCATTAGTAGGTCTAAATATTTAACATTTTTAACTATTTCAACCAAATGCTTACATCAATTTTTTTAGGAACACTATTTCAACAAAAAAATTATTTATCATGATGAGTTCGAATGAATGTTTTAAGAAAAATAATCTATATAAAAATTTTCAATGTTATTTTTATTATTATATGACTACCAAGTGATTTTTGTTTTAATTTCAAAATGTCACGCTAATAAATTTGATAGAAGAATTTTAATAGTAGTAACAATTGGACCAAAATTTCTAAATCTAAAAAGTAAATTAAAGGTCTAAATTTCTAAAAATAAAAAGTAAGAACACAAACAAATAATCAACCTAGTTATTATAATATAAGAATCAACATCAGTTAATTAATTAAGCCTAGTCAAATCGTAGAAATAATCTTGTTATGTTGAATCTTTTGAAGTTTCCTCCAATGAAAGATGATTGGGTATGAAAGAAATTGAAAGGATAGGAAGTAAGCAAAATAGTTGGGGAAGGCATCGAGAGGTTAGGGGGAAAGGAGTTGTAGGTGAATGAGAAACTCTTTTAATCTACTAATTTTTTTATAAATATTTTAGTAGATTAAACGAATTTTAATCCCATAAATCTGTGGTTTTTTGTAGAGAGATACTTGTAGCTAATAAAATTATGACATGAGTGAAAATTCAGGGCTTTAATGGTAAAAACAATAAATTATGGACTTATTTAACTACAAAATAAATTGTTTAAAACATACCATAATAGTTTGAGGATTCCCCCTTCGGGCAAAAGTCATTAGGGAAAAAAATCAGTGTCTTTGTCTGCGAATTAAATATTTAATAGGATGCTTACCAAAAGGAAAATGTCAGAGCCGACATAAAAGCAATTTATGTAAAATATTTAACAACTGAGTTTGACCGGCGGCTTGCTACACAACCTAAACTATTGCCTCTAAAATAATACATGGACTTCCCTAAGGCGAACGATTGATTATAAATACACAAAGATCACGAGGTCGGAAAAAAAAACAGCAGAACCCAGGGGGCGCCTTATAAAAAAAAGTTGTAGCAGGCAGGCAGGCTCACTCAGATGTCTAAGTCAAGGTATGCTAGATCTTACTTTGTGTTTCTCCAATACTGTAGAGAGTAAACATGTTGTATTGTTACCATTCTATGTGTGAGATGTTGTAGGTTGGAAGGTAAGGTAGCTCTTATCACTGGTGCCGCCAGCGGGATTGGTGAGGAGACGGTGAGGTTATTTGTGGAACATGGGGCTTTTGTTATCATTGCTGATGTCCAAGATGATCTCGGGAACAAAGTCGCGGCATCCATCGGCCTAGACAAGGTTAGTTACTGTCACTGTGACGTAAGAGACGAGAAGCAGGTAGAGGCAACAGTGAGTTACGCGGTGGAGAAATATGGAAGGCTGGACATTTTGTTCAGCAATGCTGGTGTCTATGGACCGTTACCTGGGATCTTGGAACTTGACGTTAATGGCTTCGACAACACCATGGCCACAAATGTTCGAGGTGTTGCAGCCACGATCAAGCATGCCGCTCGTGCTATGGTGGCTAAAAACATACGCGGATCCATCATATGCACTGCGAGTGTAGCATCTTGTGTAGGAGGAATCGCAACGATTGGTTATACGACATCGAAACATGCTGTTGTAGGACTTGTTCGAGGAGCATGTAGTGAGCTAGGGGGTTACGGGATCAGAGTGAATTGCGTTTCTCCATTTGGAGTGGCCACGCCTCTTGCTTGTAAAATTTTCGATATGGAACCAAGTGAAGTAGAGGCCAATACTTGTTCCAGGAGCAACTTGAAAGGTATTGTGTTGAAGGCTAGACACATTTCGGAGGCTGCATTGTTTCTTGCTTCTGATGAATCCGTTTACATCAGTGGCCAAAACTTGGCAGTTGATGGAGGCTTTTCAGTGGTTAATTACAGTTTTCCAGAAGTTCATAACTAATGCTAGTCATCACTGTTAGAACGCAATATTTAATAAAGATTGGCCATTAATTCGGCTCCTATTTAAAACTTTATCAGCCAAGTTCGACCGGCACATTGCATGTGCATTTTCCTTGTAATCTGCAAACACACACACACACACGGGGACATATCTATATGTTATATATATATATATATATATATATATATTCACATATCCATCAGTCTTGTCTGCCAAAATCTCAATTGTTTCCTGAAACTTTTTTTATTGTTTTAAGTAAAAGAATGAAATAACCTTCCTTGAATGTGGGAGGGTTGAAGTATAGAAGCATGGAGCTAGCAAATTGGGTCAATAAGCCACAGTTCAATACCACTAATGATGACTAAAAAACTTGAAGCTGAAGCCAAGAAGACTGGCACATTAATTCAACAACAACTACAATATAACAATATTGTTTCAACCAGATCAAATCGAGAATCAGTACAGATTGGTTGAGCCGAGTAAAAAAACCAATTGAATCAAAATTATTTATTTTAATTTTTAATAAATTTTTAATCGGATCGATCGGAGTAGCAAGCCAATGAACATCGATCCAATTTAAAAATATTAAAATATACATTGAACAACTACAAAAAAAAACAAATGCTATTTATTCAAGGTTAGAAAACAGCCAATAAAACATTAACAACGGGTTTGGTTCACTAAAATAGAATGAAATTGTATTCTATGAGAATGAAATATTATTATGCGGGAATGGAACAGAGCTTCAATAAAATATAATAAGCATAATAATTGAATTGAATAGACATTGCTTGGTTGGTAAAATAATATTACCAAATAGGTAATAAATAGTTTGAAAGTAATAATTATACTCTTATATTAAAAAATTTAGGGTAAAGTCCTAACAACAACGCGACTAGCACGATTCAAACCTAGGTTACACTTGGGACGATGAACACCTTGTCCATCAAGCCAACACATGGGGTTCACATTATTAAAATATTTTTATAACTATAATATAAATGATATAAAATATAATAATTTTAAGGGTAAACTACTAAAATAGTCACTTTTGTTTGTCTAACCGTTAATTATCGTAACGATGTAACAATAAGCTGACGTGGCACTTTAAATCATCATTTCAAACAAAACTTTTAGGTTAAATTATACAATTGGCCCCTATATTTTTTTTGTTTTGAGCAATTTGATTTTTTTATGTTCTTTTAACCTTTTTTTTCTATTTTTTCCATTCTCTTCCATTTCTCCCTTATTTTCCTCCCTTCTGCATTTCTTTTAACGTAGTTTTTCTATGTTTTCCATTTTCTAAAACTTTTTTATACTTATGGAAAAAAAAAAGGCGAAAGCTGAAACCAAAATAAAACTTGTTTCGCATATTCTCACCCTACAATTACAAACCCTCATCATCCACCAATGCTTTAACGAATCAAGTTGGGCCTCTCAATGACTTAGTCTACAAGCTCGTCTCACTCGAAGACCTCGTCAGTCGTGACTTATGGCAATCTACTCTCAACAAAGTTTCCCAAGCTCGTTCCCTCAACCTCCTAAACAACCCCCACAACCACCTAATCTACCTTACCTACAACATTCTCGTCCTCTTGAAACTATGTTGTTTCACGGATTCTTCAAACGAGCTCTACACTCTCAATGAGTAAAATGACCACCATACGAAACTACCCTCAATTTTACCCAAACTAGTTTGGTTCCATGCTTCATTTATCTCTTCAGTTCATCTATGTTCAGCTTCCAATCAAGTTTGCTTGGGAATATCCAAGAAGGTTTAGATCAATTTTACCATTTGCTTAATTTTATTCGTCAGAAAACAAAAAAATAAATATAAATAATTCAATTTATGTTTAGATTTGATTAAAGATATGGTTTTTTTTATATTGATTAGTTAGATCCGATTTTAGTTTCAAAATTAGGTTATGCTCAAATCGGGATTTGGTTAAAATGATTTATATTTGGTTTTGATTGAAATTCAATTTAGGAATCATGCGAAAGAAATAATAATTTGATTTATTTGTTGGGCAAAGATTATATTTATGCAATAAAGAATATGAGACTAGTTTTAAAGAAAAACTAAAAGGAAAATAAAGAAAAAATTGTTCAAAAAATAAAATATAGGGACTAGTTTTATCAAATGGAAAACATAGAAAAACTACATTAAAAAAATAGGGAAGGGAGGAAAACAGAGAAAGAAGCGGAAGAGAATGGAAAAAAAAAGAAAGTTAAAAGAACAAAAAAGAAAAAAAATAAATTGCTTAAAACGAAAAAATATAGGGACCAATTTTATAATTTAACCTAAAATTTTCGTTTGAAATGACAATTTAACGTGCCACGTCAGCTTATTGTTACACCGTTAATGACAATTAATGGCTTAATGCCTAAAATGTTACAACATAATAAAGTAAGTGACTAAAACGTAACATTTCAAATATAAATGACTAAAATATAACTTGAAGCAAACAAAATTGACTATTTTAATAAGTTATTTGTTTAATGAATCTAAAATATTACTAAAAAGGATTAATATTATGCATAGACCTGTGTAATACAGGCTTCAAAAGCTTTTATTTTATTTTGGATTGTGATTATTTAATTTGATATATTGTTGTTGGTCTTAAAATTGATATTTTTATCTTTATTAAAGGGAAATAATGAATTAAAAAATTTAATTCAATTAAAGACTTGTTTAGCAATACTTTTGAAAAATGTGGTGAAAAATTACTTTTGAGAAATATTTTGAAAAGTTTGTTTTAAAATTTGAGTGTTTAGCATTACATCAAAAAGTACTTTTGAAAATAATGTTCAAATGAGTTAATATTATTATATTTTAGTAATAATATAAAAAATAATTTATTATAACTTCTTGTCAATATTTTAATATATAAAATATAAATTTTAAATATTTTTAAACAATAAATATTAATTTTTATAAAATTTAATTAGAATATATAAACTATATTTTAAATATTTAAATATAATTATTAAATATTTATAATTAGATATTAACACATTTGTCTTATTTTAAAAATAATTTTTATTTTTAGTTAATGATTTTAACACATTTATAATTAAACACCAAGAAAAAGGAAAGAAAAGAACTATGTTATTAGAGGAGTAAAAATGTAATTAAACACCAAAAGTACTTTTGGGAGAGAAAAATATTTTTGTTTTTCAAAACACTTTTGAAAAGCTAAAAGAATTCAACTAAAAATAATTTGCTTAACAGCTTTTCTTCATAAGTGTTTTCAAGCCAAATGTGTTTTTTTTTTAAGCACCATTAATCAAGCCATAAGTCATGTTAAGCCAATTATGGTCCAATTCGATTATTTTATATTATAATCAATTTAGTTAACCGAATGCTCATCCAAACACAAAAGGCCCGTTAAAGCATATTGCAGAATAAGCTGGGCATGAAAAAACATAATAGCAACATTAGAGCAATCTGATTTGGATGTTGCTTAAAGCCTTGGACTCCAATCCGATAGTGGTGAAAGTTGAAACTCAGGATGATATAAACTAGAATGTGAAGGAAAACTTCAACTCCATCCATTTTCCCACTCTTCATACTCATCATAAACAGACAGAAGAAATACTCTTTAAGGTCTCATTTTCCTACAGGTAAACCATTTCATAAATAACACCAGAAGGTACCATTTATCTACTGTTTCCATATCCTCCACCAAAGCAATTGATGTTTCACATTCATCACAAGTTCTAGCTTGAAATATTTCTTTCGATAAACCTAATGAAAACAAATTCTATAATGGTATGGAGTTGAGAGAGCAAATTAACAAGCCAGTAAAAAAGACTCGGGCAACAGACAATAAGTATTTTCTTTGACTAAACCCCATTGGTGTTCCATAATTCCATTGGTATTCTGGCCCTAGGCAACAGACAATGAGTACTTGTTTTTCTCTGACTTCATTTTCAACATACCAGACTTGTGCAACTCGGCCATCTACTTAGCATATTGCTCAGAGTTCCAGCCCCCTCAACATCATAATGCGGCTAAACCCCATAACATACATGGCACGTATAGCAAACAACGGCTTTGGTCAGAAATAGCAAGCATTCTAGTGCAATCGTTACACTTTACCATCGTTAAACATTCAAATAATACCCAACAAAGGTAGGAGATATAGATAAAATGATTCACGGTGCTTGGAAATATCCAAATTCACCAATCCACCGAGCCCAAAACAACATAAATAAAGCATATACAAAGGTCATCAGCCAAACAAAAACAAGTAGAAAAACCCATAATTCAATTCAAATTGGTAAGCAGAAGTCAAAAATCATATCCAAAGTATCATAACATTAGAAATAAATAAAAAAGGTCCAAATATTATGAATATTAATGCTACTCATACTGATAAAAATGAACTATTGATTCGTTTTTTTTTTTACTGAAGGTGGAGCCGGACGCTACTCAGTCTCCACCAGCCTTCTGGTAAACGTAAGTGAGCCCACACTTACCACAATAGTGCCTATCAAAATGATTAGCCATGAAAGTCCCGGCCCCACACTCCGCATTAGGACACTCTTTCCTCAGCCTCTGAACCTTCCCGGACTCATCCACCTTGTAGAACTGGAGCACTGCGAGCTTGACCTTCTTCTTCTTGTGCTTGATCTTCTTGGGTTTGGTGTAGGTCTTCTTCTTCCTCTTCTTGGCGCCGCCCCTGAGACGGAGGACGAGGTGGAGAGTGGATTCCTTCTGGATGTTGTAGTCGGCTAAGGTGCGGCCGTCTTCGAGCTGCTTCCCGGCGAAGATAAGGCGCTGTTGGTCGGGTGGGATGCCCTCCTTGTCTTGGATCTTGGCCTTGACGTTGTCGATTGTATCGGAGGACTCAACCTCTAAGGTTATGGTCTTCCCCGTCAGGGTTTTGACGAAGATCTGCATCTTGATGTGGGGCGGGGGGTCGGCTAGGGTTTCAAAATGGGAGATGACTGAGGATGTGAAATGTGGGATTAGGGTTTTGTTAGAGGGTTGGGATGTGAGATTGAAAGTACGTAATTGCCCCTGCTCTTTCTAGGGTTTTGGGCTTTTCGTGGACTACTAATTGACTCAATTTATCATGTGAAAATAATTCGGTAAGAAAACGTACGTATAATGCTTGATATTGAGTCAAATTGATTCCGCACAAAAAAATTTAAAATAATTAAAAAAAAAACTCCCTTAAATTTCTAAAAATAATCTTAAATAACCCATACCCAAGTTATCTTTATCCAATACCAAATTTTTTATAATTTTATTTTTAGACTTTCTTTTGACATTTTGATCATTTTAAGGATTTCTTTAATATTTTTTATAATTTTAAATAAATTTTTGCATTTTATAATTTAAAATTGAATATTTTAAAATTAGCAATTTTTTTCCTTCGGAGTTTTTGATATATATTTTAAAATTTTATGAATTTTTCATCAAATTTAAAAAATTCCTAAAATAATTCTTAAAAGTAATTTTATAATTTCAAAAATAAATTGTGTTTTTAAATTTTCTAAAGAAGCCTTAATTAAAAATTTATCTCCTAATCTATACCCATTTTACTAAAGAGATACCTAAACTTTTTTTTTATCAATTGTGATACTTAAACTAATGTGTCATATTCCATTTAACCCCAAATCTTAATGCCCACACCGGTTGTAAAAAGAAGAAAAATTTTTCCAATCAAGATCGTCACCTCACCATGTGTTACGGAAGAAAAGTCTAGT